>NW_026281027.1:40000-111961 GCF_023373465.1 Oncorhynchus keta | reverse complement strand
TCCTCTAACTATGAGGAAACCACAACATCTACCCAGTCAGGAAAACATCCTCTAACCATGAGGAAACCACGACATCTACCCAGTCAGGAAAACATCCCCTAACCATGAGGAAACCACGACATCTACCCAGTCAGGAAAACATCCCCTAACCATGAGGAAACCATGACAACTACCCAGTCAGGAAAACATCCTCTAACCATGAGGAAACCATGACAACTACCCAGTCAGGAAAACATCCTCTAACCATGAGGAAACCACGACATCTACCCAGTCAGGAAAACATCCCCTAACCATGAGGAAACCACGACATCTACCCAGTCAGGAAAACATCCTCTAACCATGAGGAAACCATGGCATCTACCCAGTCAGGAAAACATCCTCTAACCATGAGGAAACCATGACATCTACCCAGTCAGGAAAACATCCTCTAACCATGACATCTACCCAGTCAGGAAAACATCCTCTAACCATGAGGAAACCACGACATCTACCCAGTCAGGAAAACATCCACTAACCATGAGGAAACCACGACATCTACCCAGTCAGGAAAACATCCCCTAACCATGAGGAAACCATGACATCTACCCAGTCAGGAAAACATCCTCTAACCATGAGGAAACCACGACATCTACCCAGTCAGGAAAACATCCCCTAACCATGAGGAAACCACGACATCCACCCAGTCAGGAAAACATCCTCTAACCATGAGGAAACCACGACATCTACCCAGTCAGGAAAACATCCTCTAACCATGAGGAAACCACAACATCTACCCAGTCAGGAAAACATCCCCTAACCATGAGGAAACCACGACATCCACCCAGTCAGGAAAACATCCTCTAACCATGACATCTACCCAGTCAGGAAAACATCCCCTAACCATGAGGAAACCATGACATCTACCCAGTCAGGAAAACATCCCCTAACCATGAGGAAACCACGACATCTACCCAGTCAGGAAAACATCCTCTAACCATGAGGAAACCATGACATCTACCCAGTCAGGAAAACATCCTCTAACCATGAGGAAACCACGACATCTACCCAGTCAGGAAAACATCCTCTAACCATGAGGAAACCACGACATCTACCCAGTCAGGAAAACATCCTCTAACCATGAGGAAACCACAACATCTACCCAGTCAGGAAAACATCCCCTAACCATGAGGAAACCACGACATCCACCCAGTCAGGAAAACATCCTCTAACCATGACATCTACCCAGTCAGGAAAACATCCCCTAACCATGAGGAAACCATGACATCTACCCAGTCAGGAAAACATCCCCTAACCATGAGGAAACCATGACAACTACCCAGTCAGGAAAACATCCTCTAACCATGAGGAAACCATGACATCTACCCAGTCAGGAAAACATCCCCTAACCATGAGGAAACCATGACATCTACCCAGTCAGGAAAACATCCCCTAACCATGACATCTACCCAGTCAGGAAAACATCCCCTAACCATGACATCCACCCAGTCAAGAAAACATCCCTAACCATGACATCCACCCAGTCAGGAAAACATCCCCTAACCATGACATCCACCCAGTCAGGAAAACATCCCCTAACCATGACATCCACCCAGTCAGGAAAACATCCCCTAACCATGACATCCACCCAGTCAGGAAAACATCCCTAACCATGAGGAAACCACGACATCTACCCAGTCAGGAAAACATCCCCTAACCATGAGGAAACCATGACATCTACCCAGTCAGGAAAACATCCCCTAACCACGACATCTACCCAGTCAGGAAAACATCCCCTAACCATGAGGAAACCACGACATCCACCCAGTCAGGAAAACATCCTCTAACCATGAGGAAACCACGACATCTACCCAGTCAGGAAAACATCCTCTAACCATGAGGAAACCACAACATCTACCCAGTCAGGAAAACATCCCCTAACCATGAGGAAACCACGACATCCACCCAGTCAGGAAAACATCCTCTAACCATGACATCTACCCAGTCAGGAAAACATCCCCTAACCATGAGGAAACCATGGCATCTACCCAGTCAGGAAAACATCCCCTAACCATGAGGAAACCATGACATCTACCCAGTCAGGAAAACATCCTCTAACCATGAGGAAACCACGACATCTACCCAGTCAGGAAAACATCCTCTAACCATGAGGAAACCATGACATCTACCCAGTCAGGAAAACAGACACTAACCATGAGGAAACCATGGCATCTACCCAGTCAGGAAAACATCCTCTAACCATGAGGAAACCATGACATCTACCCAGTCAGGAAAACATCCCTAACCATGAGGAAACCACGACATCTACCCAGTCAGGAAAACATCCACTAACCATGAGGAAACCATGACATCTACCCAGTCAGGAAAACATCCACTAACCATGAGGAAACCATGGCATCTACCCAGTCAGGAAAACATCCTCTAACCATGAGGAAACCATGACATCTACCCAGTCAGGAAAACATCCCCTAACCATGAGGAAACCATGACATCTACCCAGTCAGGAAAACATCCCCTAACCATGACATCTACCCAGTCAGGAAAACATCCCCTAACCATGAGGAAACCATGACATCTACCCAGTCAGGAAAACATCCCCTAACCATGAGGAAACCATGACATCTACCCAGTCAGGAAAACATCCTCTAACTATGAGGAAACCACGACATCTACCCAGTCAGGAAAACATCCTCTAACCATGAGGAAACCATGACAACTACCCAGTCAGGAAACCATGACAACTACCCAGTCAGGAAAACATCCTCTAACCATGAGGAAACCATGACAACTACCCAGTCAGGAAAACATCCTCTAACTATGAGGAAACCACGACATCTACCCAGTCAGGAAAACATCCTCTAACCATGAGGAAACCATGACATCTACCCAGTCAGGAAAACATCCTCTAACCATGAGGAAACCACGACATCTACCCAGTCAGGAAAACATCCCCTAACCATGAGGAAACCACGACATCTACCCAGTCAGGAAAACATCCTCTAACCATGAGGAAACCACGACATCTACCCAGTCAGGAAAACATCCCCTAACCATGAGGAAACCACAACATCTACCCAGTCAGGAAAACATCCTCTAACCATGACATCTACCCAGTCAGGAAAACATCCCCTAACCATGAGGAAACCATGACATCTACCCAGTCAGGAAAACATCCCTAACCATGAGGAAACCATGACAACTACCCAGTCAGGAAAACATCCTCTAACCATGAGGAAACCATGACATCTACCCAGTCAGGAAAACATCCCCTAACCATGAGGAAACCATGACATCTACCCAGTCAGGAAAACATCCCTAACCATGACATCTACCCAGTCAGGAAAACATCCCCTAACCATGACATCCACCCAGTCAAGAAAACATCCCCTAACCATGACATCCACCCAGTCAGGAAAACATCCCCTAACCATGACATCCACCCAGTCAGGAAAACATCCCCTAACCATGACATCCACCCAGTCAGGAAAACATCCCCTAACCATGACATCCACCCAGTCAGGAAAACATCCCCTAACCATGAGGAAACCACGACATCTACCCAGTCAGGAAAACATCCCCTAACCATGAGGAAACCATGACATCTACCCAGTCAGGAAAACATCCCCTAACCACGACATCTACCCAGTCAGGAAAACATCCCCTAACCATGAGGAAACCACAACATCTACCCAGTCAGGAAAACATCCTCTAACCATGAGGAAACCACGACATCTACCCAGTCAGGAACACATCCTCTAACCATGAGGAAACCACGACATCTACCCAGTCAGGAAAACATCCTCTAACCATGAGGAAACCATGACATCTACCCAGTCAGGAAAACATCCCCTAACCATGACATCTACCCAGTCAGGAAAACATCCCTAACCATGAGGAAACCATGGCATCTACCCAGTCAGGAAAACATCCTCTAACCATGAGGAAACCATGGCATCTACCCAGTCAGGAAAACATCCTCTAACCATGAGGAAACCACGACATCTACCCAGTCAGAAAAACATCCTCTAACCATGAGGAAACCATGGCATCTACCCAGTCAGGAAAACAGACACTAACCATGAGGAAACCATGGCATCTACCCAGTCAGGAAAACATCCTCTAACCATGAGGAAACCATGACATCTACCCAGTCAGGAAAACATCCCCTAACCATGAGGAAACCACGACATCTACCCAGTCAGGAAAACATCCTCTAACCATGAGGAAACCATGACATCTACCCAGTCAGGAAAACATCCTCTAACCATGAGGAAACCATGGCATCTACCCAGTCAGGAAAACATCCTCTAACCATGAGGAAACCATGACATCTACCCAGTCAGGAAAACATCCTCTAACCATGAGGAAACCATGACATCTACCCAGTCAGGAAAACATCCCTAACCATGACATCTACCCAGTCAGGAAAACATCCCCAACCATGAGGAAACCATGACATCTACCCAGTCAGGAAAACATCCCTAACCATGAGGAAACCATGACAACTACCCAGTCAGGAAAACATCCTCTAACCATGAGGAAACCATGACATCTACCCAGTCAGGAAAACATCCCTAACCATGAGGAAACCATGACATCTACCCAGTCAGGAAAACATCCCCTAACCATGACATCTACCCAGTCAGGAAAACATCCCCTAACCATGACATCCACCCAGTCAAGAAAACATCCCCTAACCATGACATCCACCCAGTCAGGAAAACATCCCCTAACCATGACATCCACCCAGTCAGGAAAACATCCCTAACCATGACATCCACCCAGTCAGGAAAACATCCCCTAACCATGACATCCACCCAGTCAGGAAAACATCCCTAACCATGAGGAAACCACGACATCTACCCAGTCAGGAAAACATCCCCTAACCATGAGGAAACCATGACATCTACCCAGTCAGGAAAACATCCCCTAACCACGACATCTACCCAGTCAGGAAAACATCCCCTAACCATGAGGAAACCACAACATCTACCCAGTCAGGAAAACATCCTCTAACCATGAGGAAACCACGACATCTACCCAGTCAGGAACACATCCTCTAACCATGAGGAAACCACGACATCTACCCAGTCAGGAAAACATCCTCTAACCATGAGGAAACCATGACATCTACCCAGTCAGGAAAACATCCCTAACCATGACATCTACCCAGTCAGGAAAACATCCCTAACCATGAGGAAACCATGGCATCTACCCAGTCAGGAAAACATCCTCTAACCATGAGGAAACCATGGCATCTACCCAGTCAGGAAAACATCCTCTAACCATGAGGAAACCACGACATCTACCCAGTCAGAAAAACATCCTCTAACCATGAGGAAACCATGGCATCTACCCAGTCAGGAAAACAGACACTAACCATGAGGAAACCATGGCATCTACCCAGTCAGGAAAACATCCTCTAACCATGAGGAAACCATGACATCTACCCAGTCAGGAAAACATCCCCTAACCATGAGGAAACCACGACATCTACCCAGTCAGGAAAACATCCACTAACCATGAGGAAACCATGACATCTACCCAGTCAGGAAAACATCCTCTAACCATGAGGAAACCATGACATCTACCCAGTCAGGAAAACATCCCCTAACCATGAGGAAACCATGACATCTACCCAGTCAGGAAAACATCCCCTAACCATGAGGAAACCACGACATCTACCCAGTCAGGAAAACATCCCCTAACCATGAGGAAACCATGACATCTACCCAGTCAGGAAAACATCCACTAACCATGAGGAAACCATGGCATCTACCCAGTCAGGAAAACATCCTCTAACCATGAGGAAACCATGGCATCTACCCAGTCAGGAAAACATCCCCTAACCATGAGGAAACCATGGCATCTACCCAGTCAGGAAAACATCCTCTAACCATGAGGAAACCATGGCATCTACCCAGTCAGGAAAACATCCACTAACCATGAGGAAACCACGACATCCACCCAGTCAGGAAAACATCCTCTAACCATGACATCTACCCAGTCAGGAAAACATCCCCTAACCATGAGGAAACCATGACATCTACCCAGTCAGGAAAACATCCCCTAACCATGAGGAAACCATGACATCTACCCAGTCAGGAAAACATCCTCTAACCATGAGGAAACCATGACAACTACCCAGTCAGGAAAACATCCTCTAACCATGAGGAAACCATGACATCTACCCAGTCAGGAACACATCCTCTAACCATGAGGAAACCATGACGTCTACCCAGTCAGGAAAACATCCTCTAACCATGAGGAAACCATGACATCTACCCAGTCAGGAAAACATCCTCTAACCATGACATCTACCCAGTCAGGAAAACATCCTCTAACCATGAGGAAACCACGACATCTACCCAGTCAGGAAAACATCCACTAACCATGAGGAAACCACGACATCTACCCAGTCAGGAAAACATCCTCTAACCATGAGGAAACCACGACATCTACCCAGTCAGGAAAACATCCTCTAACCACGAGGAAACCATGGCATCTACCCAGTCAGGAAAACATCCTCTAACCATGAGGAAACCATGGCATCTACCCAGTCAGGAAAACATCCTCTAACCATGAGGAAACCATGACAACTACCCAGTCAGGAAAACATCCTCTAACCATGAGGAAACCACGACATCTACCCAGTCAGGAAAACATCCCTAACCATGAGGAAACCACGACATCTACCCAGTCAGGAAAACATCCCCTAACCATAACATCTACCCAGTCAGGAAAACATCCCCTAACCATGAGGAAACCACGACATCTACCCAGTCAGGAAAACATCCCCTAACCATGAGGAAACCACGACATCTACCCAGTCAGGAAAACATCCTCTAACCATGAGGAAACCACGACATCTACCCAGTCAGGAAAACATCCTCTAACCATGAGGAAACCACGACATCTACCCAGTCAGGAAAACATCCCCTAACCATGAGGAAACCACGACATCTACCCAGTCAGGAAAACATCCCCTAACCATGAGGAAACCACGACATCCACCCAGTCAGGAAAACATCCTCTAACCATGAGGAAACCATGACATCTACCCAGTCAGGAAAACATCCCCTAACCATGACATCTACCCAGTCAGGAAAACATCCCCTAACCATGAGGAAACCATGACATCTACCCAGTCAGGAAAACATCCCTAACCATGAGGAAACCATGACAACTACCCAGTCAGGAAAACATCCTCTAACCATGAGGAAACCATGACATCTACCCAGTCAGGAAAACATCCCTAACCATGAGGAAACCATGACATCTACCCAGTCAGGAAAACATCCCCTAACCATGACATCTACCCAGTCAGGAAAACATCCTCTAACCATGACATCTACCCAGTCAGGAAAACATCCTCTAACCATGAGGAAACCATGACATCTACCCAGTCAGGAAAACATCCCCTAACCATGAGGAAACCATGACATCTACCCAGTCAGGAAAACATCCTCTAACCATGAGGAAACCACGACATCTACCCAGTCAGGAAAACATCCTCTAACCATGAGGAAACCATGACATCTACCCAGTCAGGAAAACATCCTCTAACCATGAGGAAACCATGACAACTACCCAGTCAGGAAAACATCCTCTAACCATGAGGAAACCATGACAACTACCCAGTCAGGAAAACATCCTCTAACTATGAGGAAACCACGACATCTACCCAGTCAGGAAAACATCCTCTAACCATGAGGAAACCATGACAACTACCCAGTCAGGAAACCATGACAACTACCCAGTCAGGAAAACATCCTCTAACCATGAGGAAACCATGACAACTACCCAGTCAGGAAAACATCCTCTAACTATGAGGAAACCACGACATCTACCCAGTCAGGAAAACATCCTCTAACCATGAGGAAACCATGACATCTACCCAGTCAGGAAAACATCCTCTAACCATGAGGAAACCACGACATCTACCCAGTCAGGAAAACATCCCTAACCATGAGGAAACCACGACATCTACCCAGTCAGGAAAACATCCCTAACCATGAGGAAACCACGACATCTACCCAGTCAGGAAAACATCCTCTAACCATGAGGAAACCATGACATCTACCCAGTCAGGAAAACATCCCTAACCATGACATCTACCCAGTCAGGAAAACATCCCCTAACCATGAGGAAACCATGACATCTACCCAGTCAGGAAAACATCCCTAACCATGAGGAAACCATGACAACTACCCAGTCAGGAAAACATCCTCTAACAATGAGGAAACCATGACATCTACCCAGTCAGGAAAACATCCCCTAACCATGAGGAAACCATGACATCTACCCAGTCAGGAAAACATCCCCTAACCATGACATCTACCCAGTCAGGAAAACATCCCCTAACCATGACATCCACCCAGTCAGGAAAACATCCCCTAACCATGATATCCACCCAGTCAGGAAAACATCCCTAACCATGAGGAAACCACGACATCTACCCAGTCAGGAAAACATCCCTAACCATGAGGAAACCATGACATCTACCCAGTCAGGAAAACATCCCCTAACCACGACATCTACCCAGTCAGGAAAACATCCCCTAACCATGAGGAAACCACAACATCTACCCAGTCAGGAAAACATCCTCTAACCATGAGGAAACCACGACATCTACCCAGTCAGGAACACATCCTCTAACCATGAGGAAACCACGACATCTACCCAGTCAGGAAAACATCCTCTAACCATGAGGAAACCATGACATCTACCCAGTCAGGAAAACATCCCTAACCATGACATCTACCCAGTCAGGAAAACATCCCCTAACCATGAGGAAACCATGGCATCTACCCAGTCAGGAAAACATCCTCTAACCATGAGGAAACCATGGCATCTACCCAGTCAGGAAAACATCCTCTAACCATGAGGAAACCACGACATCTACCCAGTCAGAAAAACATCCTCTAACCATGAGGAAACCATGGCATCTACCCAGTCAGGAAAACATACACTAACCATGAGGAAACCATGGCATCTACCCAGTCAGGAAAACATCCTCTAACCATGAGGAAACCATGACATCTACCCAGTCAGGAAAACATCCCTAACCATGAGGAAACCACGACATCTACCCAGTCAGGAAAACATCCACTAACCATGAGGAAACCATGACATCTACCCAGTCAGGAAAACATCCACTAACCATGAGGAAACCATGGCATCTACCCAGTCAGGAAAACATCCCCTAACCATGAGGAAACCATGACAACTACCCAGTCAGGAAAACATCCCCTAACCATGAGGAAACCACGACATCTACCCAGTCAGGAAAACATCCCCTAACCATGAGGAAACCATGACATCTACCCAGTCAGGAAAACATCCCCTAACCATGAGGAAACCATGGCATCTACCCAGTCAGGAAAACATCCTCTAACCATGAGGAAACCATGACATCTACCCAGTCAGGAAAACATCCTCTAACCATGAGGAAACCATGGCATCTACCCAGTCAGGAAAACATCCTCTAACCATGAGGAAACCATGACATCTACCCAGTCAGGAAAACATCCACTAACCATGAGGAAACCACGACATCTACCCAGTCAGGAAAACATCCTCTAACCATGACATCTACCCAGTCAGGAAAACATCCCCTAACCATGAGGAAACCATGACAACTACCCAGTCAGGAAAACATCCCCTAACCATGAGGAAACCACGACATCTACCCAGTCAGGAAAACATCCCCTAACCATGAGGAAACCATGACAACTACCCAGTCAGGAAAACATCCCCTAACCATGAGGAAACCATGGCATCTACCCAGTCAGGAAAACATCCTCTAACCATGAGGAAACCATGGCATCTACCCAGTCAGGAAAACATCCTCTAACCATGAGGAAACCATGGCATCTACCCAGTCAGGAAAACATCCTCTAACCATGAGGAAACCATGGCATCTACCCAGTCAGGAAAACATCCTCTAACCATGAGGAAACCACGACATCTACCCAGTCAGGAAAACATCCCCTAACCATGAGGAAACCACGACATCTACCCAGTCAGGAAAACATCCTCTAACCATGAGGAAACCATGACATCTACCCAGTCAGGAAAACATCCTCTAACCATGAGGAAACCACGACATCTACCCAGTCAGGAAAACATCCCCTAACCATGAGGAAACCACGACATCTACCCAGTCAGGAAAACATCCTCTAACCATGAGGAAACCACGACATCTACCCAGTCAGGAAAACATCCCCTAACCATGAGGAAACCACGACATCTACCCAGTCAGGAAAACATCCTCTAACCATGAGGAAACCACGACATCTACCCAGTCAGGAAAACATCCTCTAACCATGAGGAAACCACGACATCTACCCAGTCAGGAAAACATCCTCTAACCATGAGGAAACCATGACAACTACCCAGTCAGGAAAACATCCTCTAACCATGAGGAAACCACGACATCTACCCAGTCAGGAAAACATCCTCTAACCATGAGGAAACCATGGCATCTACCCAGTCAGGAAAACATCCTCTAACCATGAGGAAACCATGACATCTACCCAGTCAGGAAAACATCCTCTAACCATGAGGAAACCACGACATCTACCCAGTCAGGAAACATCCTCTAACCATGAGGAAACATACATGAACATCCTCTCCAACCCAGGCATCTACCTCAGAGTGAAAGCAACATATTTGAAGTGTGTACATTATGGAGAGGAGGTGGGGTTGTGTGTACCTATATACATTTCTGGAGGGGATTTTAATGGTGTGGACATTCCTCAAGTACACAGTCAGCACTTACACACAGTGGCACAGTTTAACATTGGAGGGTCATAGAACTGACCGCCCCGAAACTGTCGACCCACACGCTACACACACACACACACACACACACACACACACACACACACACACACACACACACACACACACACACACACACACACACACACACACACACACACACACACACACACACACACACACACACACACACACACACACACACACACACACACACACACACACTCACAGACACACACACACTCTCTCTCCGTCTTCCTTTTAAGACCCTCTCGTTGTTGGGTCTGCAGGTCGTTAGTCAACGTAATTACTTCCTCAAACATTTAATGTAGACTAAGTGAAAACAGGACTAAACCAGGACACAGTTCCATCAATCCATCCTGTTGGTGTGGTTTCTGTTCACTGGTGATGACATTGTGAATGTGGCCTATGAATTACATTTGACATGCCATGTAGTTTTAGAAAATGTTTGACTTACTTTTGAATGCTGGGTACATGGGTACGGTGTTAGTGATGAGGACTGCATCAAATTTGCCGTCTTGGGTCGGAGCCAGCTCTAAAGATACAACAATAAATGGTGGAAAACCAGTGTTTTATTTATGTTATCTTTATTTAACTAGGCAAGTCAGTTAAGAACAAATTCCTATTTACAATGACGGCCTAGGAACAGTGGGTTAACTGCCTGTTCAGGGGCAGAACAACAGACCTTGTCAGCTCGGGGGTATGAACTTGCAACCTTCCGGTTACTAGTCCAACGCTCTAACCACTAGGCTACCCTGCCGCCCCAAAATGTGCCGCCCCAAAATGTTAATGTACAGTACCATTTAGATTGCTTCATGTCCTGTTACTGCGTTGTAAACTATACTACAGTCGTGGCCAAAAGTTTTGAGAATGACACAAATATTAATTTCCACAAAGTTTTCTGCTTCAGTGTCTTCAGATATTTGTGTCAGATGTTACTATGGATACTGAATTATAATTACAAGCATTTCATAAGTGTCAAAGGCTTTTATTGACAATTACATGAAGTTGATGCAAAGAGTCAATATTTGCAGTGTTGACCCTTCTTTTTCAAGACCTCTGCAATCCACCCTGACATGCTGTCAATTAACTTCTGGGCCACATCCTGACTGATGGCAGCCCATTCTTGCATAATCAATGCTTGGAGTTTGTCAGAATTTGTGGGTTTTTGTTTGTCCACCCTCCTCTTGAGGATTGACCACAAATTCTCAATGGGATTAAGGTCTGGGGAGTTTCCTGGCCATGGACCCAAAATATCAATGTTTTGTTCCCCGAGCCACTTAGTTATCACTTTTGCCTTATGGCAAGGTGCTCCATCATGCTGGAAAAGGCATTGTTTGTCACCAAACTGTTCCTCGATGGTTGGGAGAAGATGCGTTGGTACCATTCTTTATTCATGGCTGTGTTCTTAGGCAAAATTGTGAGTGAGCCCATTCCATTGGCTGAGAAGCAACCCCACACATGAATGGTCTCAGGATGCTTTACTGTTGGCATGACACAGGACTGATGGTAGCGCTCACCTTGTCTTCTCCGGACAAGCTTTTTTCCGGATGCCCCAAACAATCAGAAAGGGGATTCATTAGAGAAAATGACTTTACCCCAGTCCTCAGCAGTCCAATCCCTGTACCTTTTGCAGACTATCAGTCTGTCCCTGATGTTTTTCCTGGAGAGAAGTGGCTTCTTTGCTGCCCTTCTTGACAACAGGCCATCCTCCAAAAGTCTTCACCTCACTGTGCGTGCAGATGCACTCACACCTGCCTGCTGCCATTCCTGAGCAAGCTCTGTACTGGTGGTGCCCCGATCCCGCAGCTGAATCAACTTTAGGAGACGGTCCTGGCGCTTGCTGAAGCTTTCTTCACAACAATTGAACCGCTCTCCTTGATGTTCTTGATGATCCGATAAATGGTTGATTTAGGTACAATCTTACTGGCAGCAATATCCTTGCCTGTGAAGCTCTTTTTGTGCAAAGCAATGATGACGGCACGTGTTTCCTTGCAGGTAACCATCGTTGACAGAGGAAGAACAATGATTCCAAGCACCACCCTCCTTTTGAAGCTTCCATTCTGTTATTCAAACTCAATCAGCATGACAGAGTGATCTCCCGCCTTGTCCTCGTCAACACTCACACCTGTGTTAACGAGAGAATCACTGACATGATGTCAGCTGGTCCTTTTGTGGCAGCGCTGAAATGCAGTGGAAATGTTCCATCTGATCACTCTTCATAACATTCTGGAGTATATGCAAATTGCCATCATACAAACTGAGGCAGCAGACTTTGTGAAAACGTATATTTGTGTCAATCTCAAAACTTTTGGCCACGACTGTACATGAACCGGTTGCATCAGCTGGGAGTTCCAAAGGTGGTCTTGAATGCGAAGTCGAATGTGGTGTTAGAACCAGGCGCACGTCAAGCTGGTGCAACCAGTCGCTGGTCAACCATAAGGGATCTGACAGGAGAGAACATGGAGGACGTACGTGGAGGGTAGAGGAAGGCGAAGGAGATCTGTTTGTCCGCCTTGTAGTTGGAGCAGGATTGGCTGAAGCCCGGAGGGATACGGATGTCAGGTCTGACACAGTTAGTCAGATGCTCTGGTAGAGGGGTTACTTCTACCTGGAAAACACAATCACAACATTAGACCACTGTAGACTGTAGTCAACATTAGACCACTGTAGACTGTAGTCAACATTAGACCACTGTAGACTGTAGTCAACGTTAGACCACTGTAGACTGTAGTCAACGTTAGACCACTGTAGACTGTAGTCAACGTTAGACCACTGTAGACTGTAGTCAACGTTAGACCACTGTAGACTGTAGTCAACGTTAGACCACTGTAGACTGTAGTCAACGTTAGACCACTGTAGACTGTAGTCAACGTTAGACCACTGTAGACTGTAGTCAACGTTAGACCACTGTAGACTGTAGTCAACGTTAGACCACTGTAGACTGTAGTCAACGTTAGACCACTGTAGACTGTAGTCAACGTTAGACCACTGTAGACTGTAGTCAACGTTAGACCACTGTAGACTGTAGTCAACGTTAGACCACTGTAGACTGTAGTCAACGTTAGACCACTGTAGACTGTAGTCAACGTTAGACCACTGTAGACTGTAGTCAACGTTAGACCACTGTAGACTGTAGTCAACGTTAGACCACTGTAGACTGTAGTCAACGTTAGACCACTGTAGACTGTAGTCAACGTTAGACCACTGTAGACTGTAGTCAACGTTAGACCACTGTAGACTGTAGTCAACGTTAGACCACTGTAGACTGTAGTCAACGTTAGACCACTGTAGACTGTAGTCAACGTTAGACCACTGTAGACTGTAGTCAACGTTAGACCACTGTAGACTGTAGTCAACGTTAGACCACTGTAGACTGTAGTTAGACCACTGTAGACTGTAGTCAACGTTAGACCACTGTAGACTGTAGTCAACGTTAGACCACTGTAGACTGTCAGTTAGACCACTGTAGACTGTAGTCAACGTTAGACCACTGTAGACTGTAGTCAACATTAGACCACTGTAGACTGTAGTCAACGTTAGACCACTGTAGACTGTAGTCAACGTTAGACCACTGTAGACTGTAGTCAACGTTAGACCACTGTAGACTGTAGTCAACATTAGACCACTGTAGACTGTAGTCAACGTTAGACCCATAGACTGTAGTCAACGTTAGACCACTGTAGACTGTAGTCAACGTTAGACCACTGTAGACTGTAGTCAACGTTAGACCACTGTAGACTGTAGTCAACGTTAGACCACTGTAGACTGTAGTCAACGTTAGACCACTGTAGACTGTAGTCAACGTTAGACCACTGTAGACTGTAGTCAACGTTAGACCACTGTAGACTGTAGTCAACGTTAGACCACTGTAGACTGTAGTCAACGTTAGACCACTGTAGACTGTAGTCAACGTTAGACCACTGTAGACTGTAGTCAACGTTAGACCACTGTAGACTGTAGTCAACGTTAGACCACTGTAGACTGTAGTCAACGTTAGACCACTGTAGACTGTAGTCAACGTTAGACCACTGTAGACTGTAGTCAACGTTAGACCACTGTAGACTGTAGTCAACGTTAGACCACTGTAGACTGTAGTCAACGTTAGACCACTGTAGACTGTAGTCAACGTTAGACCACTGTAGACTGTAGTCAACGTTAGACCACTGTAGACTGTAGTCAACATTAGACCACTGTAGACTGTAGTCAACGTTAGACCACTGTAGACTGTAGTCAACGTTAGACTCATAGACTGTAGTCAACGTTAGACCACTGTAGACTGTAGTCAACGTTAGACCAATGTAGACTGTAGTCAACGTTAGACCACTGTAGACTGTAGTCAACGTTAGACCACTGTAGACTGTAGTCAACATTAGACCAATGTAGACTGTAGTCAACGTTAGACCACTGTAGACTGTAGTCAACGTTAGACCACTGTAGACTGTAGTCAACGTTAGACCACTGTAGACTGTAGTCAACGTTAGACCAATGTAGACTGTAGTCAACGTTAGACCACTGTAGACTGTAGTCAACGTTAGACCACTGTAGACTGTAGTCAACGTTAGACCAATGTAGACTGTAGTCAACGTTAGACCCATAGACTGTAGTCAACGTTAGACCACTGTAGACTGTAGTCAACGTTAGACCACTGTAGACTGTAGTCAACGTTAGACCCATAGACTGTAGTCAACGTTAGACCACTGTAGACTGTAGTCAACGTTAGACCCATAGACTGTAGTCAACGTTAGACCAATGTAGACTGTAGTCAACGTTAGACCACTGTAGACTGTAGTCAACGTTAGACTCATAGACTGTAGTCAACGTTAGACCACTGTAGACTGTAGTCAACGTTAGACCAATGTAGACTGTAGTCAACGTTAGACCACTGTAGACTGTAGTCAACGTTAGACCACTGTAGACTGTAGTCAACGTTAGACCACTGTAGACTGTAGTCAACGTTAGACCAATGTAGACTGTAGTCAAAGACCACTGTAGACTGTAGTCAACGTTAGACCACTGTAGACTGTAGTCAACGTTAGACCACTGTAGACTGTAGTCAACGTTAGACCACTGTAGACTGTAGTCAACGTTAGACCACTGTAGACTGTAAAAGACCACTAGACTGTAGTCAACGTTAGACCACTGTAGACTGTAGTCACGTTAGACCACTGACTGTAGTCAACGAGACTGTAGACTGTAGTCAACGTTAGACCACTGTAGACTGTAGTCAACGTTAGACCAGTAGACTGTAGTCACTGTTAGACCACTGAGACTGTAGTCAGTTAGACCACTGTGACTGTAGTCAACGTTAGTGTAGTCTGGTTGACTGTAGACTGTAGTCAACGGACCACTTAGACTGACCACTGTAGACTGTAGGTCAACAACGTAGACCACTGTAGACTGGTAGTCAAAACGTTAGACCACTGTAGACTGTGTCAAGTTAAACCACTGGACTGTAGTCAACGTTGGAGACCACTGGAGACTTTAGTCAACGGGTTGGAGTTAAAACTTACAGGAGACTGTCCAGGAACGTTGGAATTAAAACCACTGAGAGACTGTAGTCAACTGTTTGACCACTGTTTAGACTGTAGTCGTCCACAGGGGCATAGACTGTGGAGTAGTCACTGTAGACTGTATCAACAGTTAGACCACCATGAGACTGTAGTCAAGTTAGACCATGAGACTGTAGTCAACAAGACTCTGGAGACTGATATTCAATAGTGATATGGACATAGTTACAACCCTTCACTGACATGTCTATGTAATAACATGTTAATACCAGCATTGTTGTCTGCTGTAATTAGTGTTATTACCAGGTATTAGACTATACTCAACATAAGAGCCAATGTGGACCAGACCACTTAGAGTGTAGTCAACTTAGACCACTGTAGACTGTAGTCAACGTTAGACCAATGTAGACTGTAGTCAACTGAGAGAGAGAGCTAGACCACTAGTCAACGTTAGATTAAGCCACTGTAGACTGAGTCACAGTGACCAGGTTATAGCCTGTTACAACGTTAGACTTTCAATGTAGACTCTAGTCAATTTTAGACCAGAGTAGACTGTAGTCAAAATCAATAACTGTTCAACGTTCCACTGTAGACTGAGTCAACGTTAGAAAATGTAGACTGTAGTCAGGTTATAGCCACAGTAGACTGTCAAAGACATCTTATAATCTCTGCAGAAGCAAGAGGACAACGTTAGACTCATAGACTGTAGTCAACGTTAGACCACTGTAGACTGTAGTCAACGTTAGACCAATGCAGACTGTAGTCAACGTTAGACTCATAGACTGTAGTCAACGTTAGACTCATAGACTGTAGTCAACGTTAGACTCATAGACTGTAGTCACTGACAATACACTAGATCAGGTCTCTCCATCCCTGTTCCTGGAGAGATACCCTCCTGCTCTCCAGGAACAGGTTCGGAGTTAAAACCTACAGGAGGGTATCTCTCCAGGAACAGGGTTGGATTACAGACCTACAGGAGGTCATAGGTCAAAACACAGGAGGGTAGGTCTTTAGGAAATATAATAACAGGAGGGTATCTCTCCAGGAACAGGGTTGGAGTTAAAACCTACAGGAGGGTATCTCTCCAGGAACAGGGTTGGAGTTAAAACCTACAGGAGGGTAGGTCTTTAGGAACAGGGTTGGAATTAAAACCTAGAGGAGGGTGTGTCCTGTTTGACATACCTGTTTAGAGACTGTGTAGGACGTCCACAGGGGCATAGACAGTGAGTCACTGTACCCACTGATATAGTCACTGTGGTGTAGGATGCTGTATTTAGTACGGAACAGAACTGCAGGACGACCATGAGGGAGGTTCTTGCTGTCTGGAAGAGAAGACCATCATCCTAAAAGCTGGTAACAAGACTCTGGAGAGGATATTCAATAGTGATATGAGAAATAGGACATAATTACAACCCTTCACTGACATGTCTATGTAATAACATGTTAATAACAGCATTGTTGTCCGCTGTAATTAGTGTTATTACACAGGTATTAGCATTACTATTACTCAGGCATAAGAGCAACGATGTTGACCAGAGAGAGACGTACCATCGACAGCTTGCCTCAGTCTCTGATTAAGCTCTTCCACTTTGTTCTGTAAGAGACAGAGCCACAGTGACTCCAGGTTATAGCCTCTTACAACGGGGACTTTCAATGCTCTCTGCCCTCTATTTTTTGAACGCAACTGCAAAAGATTTGAAGGTGAAAATCTCTTGCAAAGACATCTTATAATCTCTGCAGAAGCAAGAGGACTTCACAGACAGAAATAAGAAGAAGAGGGAATCGAACAAAGCAAAGCATGAGAACGTGTAACAGCAGCTATGGATTACAGAGACAACAGTCAGTGGCAGACACAGAAACCAGTTTAGACACGTAAAATACACAACATGTAGTAATGCCCAGTGCTACAGATATCAGTGAGGTCATAGGTCAAACACACACGCATTACAGATCAATATAATAACATGTAGTAATGCCCAGTGCTACAGATATCAGTGAGGTCATAGGTCAAACACACACACTATACAGATCAATATAATAACATGTAGTAATGCCCAGTGCTACAGATATCAGTCAGGTCATAGGTCAAACACACACGCTATACAGATCAATATAACAACATGTAGTAATGCCCAGTGCTACAGATATCAGTCAGGTCATAGGTCAAACACACACGCTATACAGATCAATATAATAACATGTAGTAATGCCCAGTGCTACAGATATCAGTGAGGTCATAGGTCAAACACACACACTATACAGATCAATATAACAACATGTAGTAATGCCCAGTGCTACAGATATCAGTGAGGTCATAGGTCAAACACACACGCTATACAGATCAATATAACAACATGTAGTAATGCCCAGTGCTACAGATATCAGTGAGGTCATAGGTCAAACACACACGCTATACAGATCAATATAACAACATGTAGTAATGCCCAGTGTTACAGATATCAGTGAGGTCATAGGTCAAACACACACGCTATACAGATCAATATAACAACATGTAGTAATGCCCAGTGCTACAGCTATCAGTGAGGTCATAGGTCAAACACACACGCTATACAGATCAATATAATAACATGTAGTAATGCCCAGTGCTACAGATATCAGTCAGGTCATAGGTCAAACACACACGCATTACAGATCAATATAATAACATGTAGTAATGCCCAGTGCTACAGATATCAGTCAGGTCATAGGTCAAACACACACGCTATACAGATCAATATAGCAACATGTAGTAATGCCCAGTGCTACAGATATCAGTCAGGTCATAGGTCAAACACACACGCATTACAGATCAATATAATAACATGTAGTAATGCCCAGTGTTACAGATATCAGTGAGGTCATAGGTCAAACACACACGCATTACAGATCAATATAACAACATGTAGTAATGCCCAGTGTTACAGATATCAGTGAGGTCATAGGTCAAACACACACGCTATACAGATCAATATAATAACATGTAGTAATGCCCAGTGCTACAGATATCAGTGAGGTCATAGGTCAAACACACACGCTATACAGATCAATATAATAACATGTAGTAATGCCCAGTGCTACAGATATCAGTCAGGTCATAGGTCAAACACACACGCATTACAGATCAATATAATAACATGTAGTAATGCCCAGTGCTACAGATATCAGTGAGGTCATAGGTCAAACACACACACTATACAGATCAATATAATAACATGTAGTAATGCCCAGTGTTACAGATATCAGTCAGGTCATAGGTCAAACACACACACTATACAGATCAATATAATAACATGTAGTAATGCCCAGTGCTACAGATATCAGTCAGGTCATAGGTCAAACACACACGCATTACAGATCAATATAACAACATGTAGTAATGCCCAGTGCTACAGATATCAGTCAGGTCATAGGTCAAACACACACGCATTACAGATCAATATAATAACATGTAGTAATGCCCAGTGCTACAGATATCAGTGAGGTCATAGGTCAAACACACACGCTATACAGATCAATATAATAACATGTAGTAATGCCCAGTGCTACAGATATCAGTCAGGTCATAGGTCAAACACACACGCATTACAGATCAATATAATAACATGTAGTAATGCCCAGTGCTACAGATATCAGTCAGGTCATAGGTCAAACACACACGCTATACAGATCAATATAATAACATGTAGTAATGCCCAGTGCTACAGATATCAGTCAGGTCATAGGTCAAACACACACGCATTACAGATCAATATAATAACATGTAGTAATGCCCAGTGCTACAGATATCAGTCAGGTCATAGGTCAAACACACACGCTATACAGATCAATATAATAACATGTAGTAATGCCCAGTGCTACAGATATCAGTCAGGTCATAGGTCAAACACACACGCTATACAGATCAATATAATAACATGTAGTAATGCCCAGTGCTACAGATATCAGTCAGGTCATAGGTCAAACACACACGCATTACAGATCAATATAATAACATGTAGTAATGCCCAGTGCTACAGATATCAGTCAGGTCATAGGTCAAACACACACGCTATACAGATCAATATAATGACATGTAGTAATGCCCAGTGCTACAGATATCAGTCAGGTCATAGGTCAAACACACACGCATTACAGATCAATATAATAACATGTAGTCTTTTTCTTGAGATGCAGAAATCATTTGGATTTACTTTATTGAAGCAAATATCAAGTTGCTATAAAAACCTGAAGCTTCAATATCAGTCTGTCTACGGCTGTGAAAGCCATAAACATACAATCTCATTCTAGTTCTGTGGTGGGAGCCATAGAGATACATACAGTTTCTATATCTACAGTTTCTACAGTATCTATATCTACAGTTTCTATCTCTACAGTTTCTACAGTATCTATCTCTACAGTTTCTACAGTATCTATCTCTACAGTTTCTACAGTATCTATATCTACAGTTTCTACATATCTATATCTACAGTTTCTACAGTATCTATCTCTACAGTTTCTACAGTATCTATCTCTACAGTTTCCACAGTATCTATCTCTACAGTTTCTACAGTATCTATATCTACAGTTTCTACAGTATCTATCTCTACAGTTTCTGCAGTATCTATCTCTACAGTTTCTACAGTATCATCTCTACAGTTTACAGTATCTATCTATTTCTATATCTACAGTTTCTACAGTATCTATATCTACAGTTTCTACAGTATCTATATCTACAGTTTCTACAGTATATATCTCTACAGTTTCTAGTATCTATAACAGTTTCAGTATCTATCTCTACAGTTTCTACAGTATCTATCTCTACAGTTTCTACAGTATCTATATCTACAGTTTCTACAGTATCTATCTCTACAGTTTCTACAGTATCTATATCTACAGTTTCTACAGTATCTATCTCTACAGTTTCTACAGTATCTATATCTACAGTTTCTACAGTATCTATCTCTACAGTTTCTACAGTATCTATCTCTACAGTTTCTACAGTATCTATCTCTACAGTTTCTACAGTATCTATCTCTACAGTTTCTACAGTATCTATCTCTACAGTTTCTACAGTATCTATCTCTACAGTTTCTACAGTATCTATCTCTACAGTTTCTACAGTATCTATCTCTACAGTTTCTACAGTATCTATCTCTACAGTTTCTACAGTATCTATCTCTACAGTTTCTACAGTATCTATCTCTACAGTTTCTACAGTATCTATCTCTACAGTTTCTACAGTATCTATCTCTACAGTTTCTACAGTATCTATCTCTACAGTTTCTACAGTATCTATCTCTACAGTGCTACAGTATCTATCTCTACAGTTTCTACAGTATCTATATCTACAGTATCTATCTCTACAGTGCTACAGTATCTATATCTACAGTTTCTACAGTATATATCTCTACAGTTTCTACAGTATCTATATCTACAGTTTCTACAGTATCTATCTCTACAGTGCTACAGTATCTATCTCTACAGTTTCTACAGTATATAGCTCTACAGTTTCTAAAGTATCTATCTCTACAGTTTCTACAGTATATATCTCTACAGTTTCTACAGTATCTATCTCTACAGTGCTACAGTATCTATCTCTACAGTTTCTACAGTATCTATCTCTACAGTTTCTACAGTATCTATCGCTACAGTTTCTACAGTATCTGTCTCTATAGTAAAACAGTATCTATCTCTATAGTGATACAGTATCTATCTCTATTGTGGTACAGTATCTATCTCTACAGTATCTATCTCTACAGTGATACAGTATCTATCTCTACAGTGATACAGTATCTATCTCTACAGTATCTATCTCTATAGTGATACAGTATCTATCTCTATAGTATCTATCTCTACAGTGATACAGTATCTATCTCTACAGTATCTATCTCTATAGTGATACAGTATCTATCTCTATAGTATCTATCTCTACAGTGCTACAGTATCTATCTCTATAGTGATACAGTATCTATCTCTATAGTATCTATCTCTATAGTGATACAGTATCTATCTCTACAGTATCTATCTCTACAGTGATACAGTATCTATCTCTACAGTATCTATCTCTATAGTGATACAGTATCTATCTCTACAGTATCTATCTCTATAGTGATACAGTATCTATCTCTATAGTGCTACAGTATCTATCTCTACAGTGATACAGTATCTATCTCTATAGTGCTACAGTATCTATCTCTACAGTGATACAGTATCTATCTCTATAGTGCTACAGTATCTATCTCTATAGTGATACAGTATCTATCTCTACAGTATCTATCTCTATAGTGATACAGTATCTATCTCTATAGTATCTATCTCTACAGTGATACAGTATCTATCTCTACAGTATCTATCTCTATAGTGATACAGTATCTATCTCTATAGTATCTATCTCTACAGTGCTACAGTATCTATCTCTACAGTATCTATCTCTATAGTGATACAGTATCTATCTCTATAGTATCTATCTCTACAGTGATACAGTATCTATCTCTATAGTACTACAGTATCTATCTCTACAGTGATACAGTATCTATCTCTATAGTGCTACAGTATCTATCTCTACAGTGATACAGTATCTATCTCTATAGTATCTATCTCTAGTATACTATCTCTATAGTGTGATACAGTATCTATCTCTATAGTATCTATCTCTATAGTGATACAGTATCTATCTCTATAGTATCTATCTCTACAGTGATACAGTATCTATCTCTATAGTGCTACAGTATCTATCTCTACAGTGATACAGTATCTATCTCTATAGTGCTACAGTATCTATCTCTACAGTGATACAGTATCTATCTCTACAGTATCTATCTCTATAGTGATACAGTATCTATCTCTATAGTATCTATCTCTACAGTGATACAGTATCTATCTCTATAGTGATACAGTATCTATCTCTATAGTATCTATCTCTATAGTGATACAGTATCTATCTCTATAGTGCTACAGTATCTATCTCTATAGTGATACAGTATCTATCTCTATAGTGATACAGTATCTATCTCTATAGTGATACAGTATCTATCTCTATAGTATCTATCTCTACAGTGCTACAGTATCTATCTCCATAAGAGCTATGCTGTTCTGTAGCTGACCTTGTCATCACAGCTGCAGCCTAAGTCATCGGTCAGAGTAATGATGGGACCTGAGATGGTGGGTTTAGACACCTCCTCTGGCACGGTGGGCTTGTGGACCGGGCTCTTCAACAGGTGGTTCAGACTGCCATGAGTCCCGTTGTTAGGGGCAGGGTTCAGGCCAAGCAGGTCTATTCCATGAAAACGGACAATAAAGTATTGTATTGTTACGATTACAGTAAGATCTCAAGTCAATGCAACACAACTTCACTGTCCATAACGTATGAGTTTGGGCTGATGAGTGCTACTGTATGCCTCCCTCAAGTTAAAAAACAATAATGAAGATGCCTTACCACACATGACATTGTATAGTTCAATGTTTTCAAAAACTGGCACTTTGGTCTTGAATTTAAACATTGGTCCATATCCAAAGAAAATAGTCTAAAGAACAGGAACAGGATAAAGGTCATGATTAATCATTTATGGCAACGAGAACATTTATATCAAGATGCGGATAAAACTAACATACCTGCATGCTGTTTATCATTTATGGCAACGAGAACATTTATATCAAGATGAGGATAAAACTAACATACCTGCATGCTGTTTATCATTTATGGCAACGAGAACATTTAAATCAAGATGAGGATAGAACTAACATACCTGCATGCTGTTTATTATTTATGGCAACGAGAACATTTATATCAAGATGAGGATAGAACTAACATACCTGCATGCTGTTTATCATTTATGGTAACGAGAACATTTAAATCAAGATGAGGATAGAACTAACATACCTGCATGCTGTTTATCATTTATGGCATTTAAAACATTTAAATCAAGATGAGGATAGAACTAACATACCTGCATGCTGTTTATCATTTATGGCAACGAGAACATTTAAATCAAGATGAGGATAGAACTAACATACCTGCATGCTGTTTATCATTTATGGCAACGAGAACATTTAAATCAAGATGAGGATAGAACTAACATACCTGCATGCTGTTTATCATTTATGGCAACGAGAACATTTAAATCAAGATGAGGATAGAACTAACATACCTGCATGCTGTTTATCATTTATGGCAACGAGAACATTTAAATCAAGATGAGGATAGAACTAACATACCTGCATGCTGTTTATCATTTATGGCATTTAAATCAAGAGAACATTTAAATCAAGATGAGGATAGAACTAACATACCTGCATGCTGTTTATCCATTTATGGTAACGAGAACATTTATTTATGGCATTTAAATCAAGATGAGGATAGAACTAACATACCTGCATGCTGTTTATCATTTATGGCAACGAGAACATTTAAATCAAGATGAGGATAGAACTAACATACCTGCATGCTGTTTATCATTTATGGCAAACATTTAAATCAAGATGAACATTTAAATCAAGATGAGGATAGAACTAACATACCTGCATGCTGTTTATCATTTATGGCAACGAGAACATTTAAATCAAGATGAGGATAGAACTAACATACCTGCATGCTGTTTATCATTTATGGCAACGAGAACATTTAAATCAAGATGAGGATAGAACTAACATACCTGCATGCTGTTTATCATTTATGGCAACGAGAACATTTAAATCAAGATGAGGATAGAACTAACATACCTGCATGCTGTTTATCATTTATGGCAACGAGAACATTTAAATCAAGATGAGGATAGAACTAACATACCTGCATGCTGTTTATCATTTATGGCAACGAGAACATTTAAATCAAGATGAGGATAGAACTAACATACCTGCATGCTGTTTATCATTTATGGCAACGAGAACATTTAAATCAAGATGAGGATAGAACTAACATACCTGCATGCTGTTTATCATTTATGGCAACGAGAACATTTAAATCAAGATGAGGATAGAACTAACATACCTGCATGCTGTTTATCATTTATGGCAATCAAGATGAGGATAGAACTAACATACCTGCATGCTGTTTATCATTTATGGCAACGAGAACATTTAAATCAAGATGAGGATAGAACTAACATACCTGCATGCTGTTTATCATTTATGGCAACGAGAACATTTAAATCAAGATGAGGATAGAACTAACATACCTGCATGCTGTTTATCATTTATGGCAACGAGAACATTTAAATCAAGATGAGGATAGAACTAACATACCTGCATGCTGTTTATCATTTATGGCAACGAGAACATTTA
The DNA here is from genome assembly GCF_023373465.1 of Oncorhynchus keta. Taxonomy (NCBI): domain Eukaryota; kingdom Metazoa; phylum Chordata; class Actinopteri; order Salmoniformes; family Salmonidae; genus Oncorhynchus; species Oncorhynchus keta. The sequence goes on along the minus strand of NW_026281027.1, from coordinate 86,390 downwards.
AATCAAGATGAGGATAGAACTAACATACCTGCATGCTGTTTATCATTTATGGCAACGAGAACATTTAAATCAAGATGAGGATAGAACTAACATACCTGCATGCTGTTTATCATTTATGGCAACGAGAACATTTAAATCAAGATGAGGATAGAACTAACATACCTGCATGCTGTTTATCATTTATTTAAATCAAGATGAGGATAGAACTAACATGCTGTTTAGAACATTTAAATCAAGATGAGGATAGAACTAACATACCTGCATGCTGTTTATCATTTATGAACTTTAATCAAGATGAGGATAGAACTAACATACCTGCATGCTGTTTATCATTTATGGTAACGAGAACATTTAAATCAAGATGAGGATAGAACTAACATACCTGCATGCTGTTTATCATTTATGGTAACGAGAACATTTAAATCAAGATGAGGATAAAACTAACATACCTGCATGCTGTTTATCATTTATGGCAACGAGAACATTTAAATCAAGATGAGGATAGAACTAACATACCTGCATGCTGTTTATCATTTATGGCAACGAGAACATTTATATCAAGATGAGGATAGAACTAACATACCTGCATGCTGTTTATCATTTATGGCAACGAGAACATTTAAATCAAGATGAGGATAGAACTAACATACCTGCATGCTGTTTATCATTTATGGCAACGAGAACATTTAAATCAAGATGAGGATAGAACTAACATACCTGCATGCTGTTTATCATTTATGGCAACGAGAACATTTAAATCAAGATGAGGATAGAACTAACATACCTGCATGCTGTTTATCATTTATGGCAACGAGAACATTTAAATCAAGATGAGGATAGAACTAACATACCTGCATGCTGTTTATCATTTATGGTAACGAGAACATTTAAATCAAGATGAGGATAGAACTAACATACCTGCATGCTGTTTATCATTTATGGCAACGAGAACATTTAAATCAAGATGAGGATAGAACTAACATACCTGCATGCTGTTTATCATTTATGGCAACGAGAACATTTAAATCAAGATGAGGATAGAACTAACATACCTGCATGCTGTTTATCTTGTTGTCATAACCGTGATCTCCTGCAAAACCACATTTCCCAGGGTGCCTCTTTCCTCCTTCTGGAGACTTCCTGTAACAGACAGCGTGATGCAAAACATTTTTTCCAACATCAGACAATTCATGGTTTTAATAATATTAACTATCTACAATTCCTCACCGGGATGAAGACTATATGCAGCCTAAATAAACATTCAAGGACATTGTGTCTGATTTTCATAACATTTGATTTGATTCAAAGCAGACCACACAGATACAGCCCTACATACACAGTGACACACTGAAATCCGTATAAACCCAAGTGTAAAGGAGTCCGTTTTTCCAAGGCCGACCCGACACCACCACATTTCCCTGTAAAGCCATGTCAAAGGAAAACAGACACGTTTTTATATGAAGTTTGCATTAAACACTACAGTCAGTGGTGTCTGTGGAGGGGACAACCCACAAGCACGTAGAGACTGAAAAATCCCCAACGGCAGGGAAAACGGCTAACAAATATTTCATTTAATTTGGGTATTTAATTTAAGAGACAGTTTTACTCTGCTAGCTGCAAAGCTGCTGGAGGGGTAAGAAGTTCTCACTCAGAAAGCATTAAGTTCACAACTCATGGTGCCAGCGATTTAAACTAGTCTATATCTTAGCAGGCAGGAGGAGGGATCTCAAAGATCTCTTTCATTGAGCTCTGTGGCATGCCAACTCAAACAGGGTGTTCGTCCCCATGGAGCTCTGTGGCATGCCAACTCAAACAGGGTGACGTCCCCAAGGAGCAGGCATATTCTGAACCAGCCCTCTCCTCTCTGTCCTTCAAACATTGATTTGTTTTCAGTTGTCGCCCGCGACAGACAGGCATTACCTCATGTGTTTACACAGGGAGTGACAACTTTCCACTGGGTCTGACCAACACTGGGACTGATGATGACCAACATACAGAGTCTGTCCAGGTTCATGTTAACAGACACTGCCTGCTCCAGGAACAGGATACAATAGGACACACCCCCAATAGGACACCACCACCAATAGGACACCACCACCAATAGGACACCACCACCAATAGGACACCACCACCAATAGGACACCACCACCAATAGGACACACCACCAATAGGACACCACCACCAATAGGACACCACCACCAATAGGACACACCCCCAATAGGACACCACCACCAATAGGACACCACCACCAATAGGACACCACCACCAATAGGACACCACCCCAATAGGACACCACCACCAATAGGACACCACCACCAATAGGACACCACCACCAATAGGACACCACCCCCAATAGGACACCACCACCAATAGGACACCACCACCAATAGGACACCACCACCAATAGGACACCACCCCCAATAGGACACCACCACCAATAGGACACCCCACCAATAGGACCACCCCCAATAGGACACCACCACCAATAGGACACCACCACCAATAGGACACCACCACCAATAGGACACCACCCCCAATAGGACACCACCCCCAATAGGACACCACCACCAATAGGACACCACCACCAATAGGACACCCCCCCCCAATAGGACACACCCCCAATAGGACACACCCCCAATAGGACACCACCACCAGTAGGACCCCCTAATAGGACACACACACCCCCCACACCACCACCAATAGAACACACCCCCAATAGGACACCCTGCCAATAGAACACACCGCCAATAAGACACCCCCACCAATAGGACACCCCCACCAATAAGACACCACCACCAATAGGACACCACCACCAATAGGACACCACCACCAATAGGACACACCATAGCAAAAATCTGGACACCACCCTGTTTCACATAGAGACAAAAAGAGAGTGGTCTAGTCTGTTTCGACAATGAGAGACAGAGAGAGAGAGAGAGAGAGAGAGACAGAGAGAGAGAGAGAGAGAGACAGAGAGACAGAGAGAGAGAGGCATAGAGACAGAGAGAGAGAGACAGAGACAGAGAGACAGAGAGAGAGAGAGACAGAGAGAGAGAGAGTGAGAGACAGAGAGACAGAGAGACAGAGAGAGAGAGAGAGAGAGAGAGACAGAGAGACAGAGAGAGAGAGAGAGACAGAGAGAGAGACAGAGAGAGATAGAGACAGAGAGACAGAGAGAGAGAGAGAGAGAGAGAGGCATAGAGACAGAGAGAGAGAGAGAGAGAGAGAGGCAGAGACAGAGAGAGAGAGACAGAGACAGAGACAGAGAGAGAGAGGCATAGAGACAGAGAGAGAGACAGACAGAGAGAGAGACAGAGAGAGAGAGACAGAGACAGAGAGACAGAGAGAGAGAGACAGAGAGAGAGAGAGAGAGAGAGAGAGAGAGAGAGAGAGAGAGAGGCATAGAGACAGAGAGAGACAGAGAGAGATAGAGAGAGACAGAGAGAGAGACAGAGACAGAGAGACAGAGAGAGAGAGGCATAGAGACAGAGAGACAGAGAGACAGAGAGAGACAGAGAGAGACAGAGAGACAGAGAGACAGAGAGACAGAGAGAGAGAGAGAGAGAGAGGCATAGAGACAGAGAGAGAGAGACAGAGAGAGAGAGAGAGAGAGAGAGAGAGAGAGAGAGAGAGAGGCAGAGAGAGAGAGACAGAGAGAGTGGCAGAGAGAGAGAGACAGACAGAGAGACAGAGAGAGAGGCATAGAGACAGAGAGAGACAGAGAGACAGAGAGAGGGTATAACCTTGCGATATGCCACTTCCTCTCCACTAACAGGTGGATGTCCTCTATTCTCCTGTTGTTGGCGTAGTGAAGGCGCTTGGGGAGATGCTGCTTCAGATAGGGCTTGAAGTGCTGCTCTGTCTTTTTACACTGAGGGGGCAGAACAACACGATTCCAGGTGCTCTGTAGTACAACTTTATCACCACTATTTCATAAAACTATCATTCTGGACTCGTCACCTCGACCTCTGACACCACAACACGGGTCAGAATATTGGTCAGAACAATGAGAAGACAATGTGTATGGAAATACAATGTGTATAATACTCACTGTAAGATTTGCAATAACAGATTTGGCATCATCTGAAAAAAGACAAAACAGTGTTCTGATTGACTGTTAGGAAATGTGCCTCGTTCTACCGTACTACCGAGGACGCGGGATCAGTAGGGACACATCAACCTAGTCCGGGGACGAGGAGGCGTGCTCTTCTGAGCAGAAAGATACATGCTAAAGTGATGTTATTGTTTTGGTCTCTACTGACCTGGCCATGTGACCCAGTCAAGGATCAGGGTCACTGAGATACAGTACTATGTCTTTCTCTAAACACTTTCCAGTAACTGGAGGAATGGGTCTGCCTGTCTAAATGCAGCCTATGAGGACCACAATTGGTCTGCCTGTCTAAACGCAGCCTATGAGGACCAGAATGGGTCCGCCTGTCTAAACGCAGCCTATGAGGACCACAATTGGTCTGCCTGTCTAAACGCAGCCTATGAGGACCACAATGGGTCTGCCTGTCTAAATGCAGCCTATGAGGACCACAATTGGTCTGCCTGTCTAAATGCAGCCTATGAGGACCACAATGGGTCTGCCTGTCTAAACGCAGCCTATGAGGACCACAATGGGTCTGCCTGTCTAAATGCAGCCTATGAGGACCACAATGGGTCTGCCTGTCTAAACGCAGCCTATGAGGACCACAATGGGTCCGCCTGTCTAAACGCAGCCTATGAGGACCACAATTGGTCTGCCTGTCTAAACGCAGCCTATGAGGACCACAATGGGTCTGCCTGTCTAAATGCAGCCTATGAGGACCACAATTGGTCTGCCTGTCTAAACGCAGCCTATGAGGACCACAATGGGTCTGCCTGTCTAAACGCAGCCTATGAGGACCACAATGGGTCTGCCTGTCTAAACGCAGCCTATGAGGACCACAATTGGTCTGCCTGTCTAAACGCAGCCTATGAGGACCACAATGGGTCTGCCTGTCTAAACGCAGCCTATGAGGACCACAATGGGTCTGCCTGTCTAAACGCAGCCTATGAGGACCACAATGGGTCTGCCTGTCTAAACGCAGCCTATGAGGACCACAATGGGTCTGCCTGTCTAAACGCAGCCTATGAGGACCACAATGGGTCTGCCTGTCTAAACGCAGCCTATGAGGACCACAATAGAAATAGGTCTCTGATTTTGTAGTTGGGGATTTGTAGTTGATTAATCCTCAATGGTTTTATTAAGGCATGTTCTTCAATACAGTATTGTGTTTTTAAATGGTCAACCAATACATCAATACACCAATCAGACAAACAAACCAAACACTCACATTTGGGGTTATTGGGGTACCTGGAGCGGATCCTGCCCAGGGAGCCCGGGATCAGGATGATGTCATCAACAGTGGACGGCATGTATGAGCTGAGGAACTCTGTCCTGTCACAGTGAGCCTCCTCCATACCTGAGGGACACATGTTCAGAACAGACTTTAAATCACTGCAGAATGAATATGAAGAAGAAGAAGAAGGTGACTTGATTGTCCATAGTTAGAGAGAAATGGACATCGTCTAGAGCACGTGTCAAACTCACTCCATGGAGGGCCGAGTGTCTGAGGGTTTTCGCTCCTGCCTTGAACTTGATTGAGGAATTGAGGTCACGAATTAGTAAAGAACTCCCCTCACCTGGTTGTCTAGGGCTTAAATGAAAGGAGAAAACTAAATCCCACAGACACTAGGACCTCCATGGAATGAGTTTGACAGCCCTGGTCTAGAGGTCTGTGGAGGACGGATTTATTCATCCCGCCCAAACCCGCTGGCTTTCTGTCCGACTCCCATCCGCTAACGCAAGAACTGGTCCCGAACCCAACCGCAATACTGCTTATTTTAGACGTATGTGAAGACTCAGCTCACTTGCCAGCCATGGTCGCAGTAAATTGTGCGCCCTGTAGGAAATATAAAAATGCGCAAAAATAACCTAAGAAATAAATTAAATTACCAGAGATTCTCACGTGGACCATTATATTAGGCTATCGGTATTACTGGGACATATCAGCCAATAGGCTCGGCGTACTTTGAAGAGACCTGAGTTGGAGAGACTTTCACTTTCTCAGGAGCTACGTTTTCTTACCTCCCTTTTATGAGTGGGACGATTTTCAGATGGAGACTAATATGAGTGATCAATGTTTATTTATATATAGCCAATGTAGTAAACTATAGCCTAATCATATTTAGGAAGTACATTTTCTTGGAAAGATAACTGATCTGTGATCCCCCCCCCCCAGCGTGTATTGACCAGGGTTGGTGTGTATTGACCAGGGTTGGTATGTATTGACCAGGGTTGGTATGTATTGACCAGGGTTGGTATGTATTGACCAGGGTTGGTATGTATTGACCAGGGTTGGTATGTATTGACCAGGGTTGGTATGTATTGACCAGGGTTGGTATGTATTGACCAGGGTTGGTATGTATTGACCAGGGTTGGTATGTATTGACCAGGGTTGGTATGTATTGACCAGGGTTGGTATGTATTGACCAGGGTTGGTATGTATTGACCAGGGTTGGTATGTATTGACCAGGGTTGGTGTGTATTGACCAGGGTTGGTATGTATTGATCAGGGTTGGTTAGACCAGGTTGGTATGTATTGACCAGGGTTGGTTAGGGGTTGGTGTGTATTGACTAGGGTTGGTATGTATTGACTAGGGTTGGTATGTATTGACTAGGGTTGGTATGTATTGACCAGGGTTGGTGTGTATTGACCAAGGTTGGTATGTATTGACCAGGGTTAGGGTTGGTATGTATTGATTCGGTTGGTGTGTATTGACCAGGGTTGGTATGTATTGATCCGGGTTAGGGTTGGTATGTATTGACCAGGGTTAGGGTTGGTGTGTATTGACCAGGGTTGGTATGTATTGACCAGGGTTGGTATGTATTGACCAGGGTTAGGGTTGATATGTATTGACCAGGGTTGGTATGTATTGACCAGGGTTGGTATGTATTGACCAGGGTTGGTATGTATTGACCAGGGTTGGTATGTATTGACCAGGGTTGGTATGTATTGACCAGGGTTGGTATGTATTGACCAGGGTTGGTATGTATTGACCAGGGTTGGTGTGTATTGACCAGGGTTGGTATGTATTGACCAGGGTTGGTATGTATTGACCAGGGTTGGTATGTATTGACCAGGGTTGGTATGTATTGACCAGGGTTAGGGTTGGTATGTATTGACCAGGGTTGGTATGTATTGACCAGGGTTAGGGTTGGTATGTATTGACCGGGGTAGGTGTGTATTGACCAGGGTTGGTATGTATTGACCAGGGTTAGGGTTGGTATGTATTGACCAGGGTTGGTGTGTATTGACCAGGGATGGTATGTATTAGCCAAGGTTAGGGTTGGTATGTATTGATCAGGGTTAGGGTTGGTATGTATTGACCAGGGTTGGTATGTATTGATCCGGGTTAGGGTTGGTATGTATTGATCAGGGTTAGGGTTGGTATGTATTGACCAGGGTTGGTATGTATTGATCAGGGTTAGGGTTGGTATGTATTGACCAGGGTTAGGGTCATCATGTATAGCAGATCCAGATGATGTTGAGGGTTGGTATGTATTGACCAATTATTAGAGGGTTGGTATGTAATTGAATCCAATGGGGGATATCATAGAAGTTGGTATGTATTGAGGCTATATACAGGGTATTACGGTATGTGGACAATCAGGGTTAGGGGGTATGTATTGACCAGGGTCAATGTTGGTATGTATATGACCAGGGTGGTATGGTATTGAGTCAGGGTTAGGGTTGGTATGTATTGACCAGGGTTTAGGGTCAGGGTCAATACAGGGTGTTACGGTCAATTGTGCAGCAATGTGGAGGCTATATACAGGGTGATCTCCTGAGTCACTATATACATGATGATGTTGACACATCGGTGGAGTTTCATCTGTTTCAGGCCGTCCATCAGCTGACCAATTATCTTATCAATCTCCTTCAGAGGGTTGTTCAGCTGCAGCACAGAATACACTGGTCAATATTCACACAGCAATCACAATGATCAGGGGATATCATAGAAGTATTGATCCCCATACAGATCATCAAAATACCTAATCATTATTAGACATTGAACATAACACAATCAGCAGCAGTAAAATAACAATGTGGAGGCTATATACAGGGTATTACGGTACTGAGTCAATGTGGAGGCTATATACAGGGTGTTACGGTACAGAGTCAATGTGGAGGCTATATACAGGGTGTTACGGTACTGAGTCAATGTGGAGGCTATATACAGGGTGTTACGGTACTGAGTCAATGTGGAGGCTATATACAGGGTGTTACGGTACTGAGTCAATGTGGAGGCTATATACAGGGTGTTACGGTACTGAGTCAATGTGGAGGCTATATACAGGGTGTTACGGTACTGAGTCAATGTGGAGGCTATATACAGGGTGTTACGGTACTGAGTCAATGTGGAGGCTATATACAGGGTGTTACGGTACAGAGTCAACGTGGAGGCTATATACAGGGTGTTACGGTACTGAGTCAATGTGGAGGCTATATACAGGGTGTTACGGTACTGAGTCAATGTGGAGGCTATATACAGGGTGTTACGGTACTGAGTCAATGTGGAGGCTATATACAGGGTGTTACGGTACAGAGTCAATGTGGAGGCTATATACAGGGTGTTACGGTACAGAGTCAATGTGGAGGCTATATACAGGGTGTTACGGTACAGAGTCAATGTGGAGGCTAGGGTGTTACGGTACTGAGTCAATGTGGAGGCTATATACAGGGTGTTACGGTACAGAGTCAATGTGGAGGCTATATACAGGGTGTTACGGAGTCAATGTGGAGGCTATATACAGGGTGTTACTGAGTCAATGTGGAGGCTATATACAGGGTGTTACGGTACAGAGTCAATGTGGAGGCTATATACAGGGTGTTACGGTACAGAGTCAACGTGGAGGCTATATACAGGGTGTTACGGTACTGAGTCAATGTGGAGGCTATATACAGGGTGTTACGGTACAGAGTCAACGTGGAGGCTATATACAGGGTGTTACGGTACTGAGTCAATGTGGAGGCTATATACAGGGTGTTACGGTACAGAGTCAATGTGGAGACTATATACAGGGGGTACCGGTACAGAGTCAATGTGTGGTGCCCACTGCTACTGTTTAATTATTTGTTATTTTTATTTCTCTATTTTTTACTTATTAACACTTATTTTTCAGAAAACTTCTTAATAAAGCATTGTTGGTTAAGGCCTTGTCAGTAAACATTTCACTGTAAGGTATGTTGTATTCGGCGCATGTGACAAATACAATTTGACTTGAAGTACAAAATCTCTAGAAAATGGTTAATCAATTCCACACTGTACAAGTCATGCATGTATATGCCTGGGTTTGTTTGGGGCCTTGCTATGGCTGGACAGTTGAAACAGAAAGCCAGTGTTTATGCAACAGTGTTGTAGATTGTTCTGTATGTAACTAGCTCCATCTGGCATGAGTGCTGCTGTCGTGAGTGCTGCTCACAACCGTCTCTCCCCCTCAGACTCTGCCCTAGCCCCAGCCCTAGACCCAGCCCCCAGCCTCCAGCCTCTAGCCTCCAGCCTCCAGCCCCCAGCCCTAGACCCAGCCTCAGCCTCCAGCCCCCAGCCTCCAGTCCCCATCTTCCAGCCCCCAGCCCTAGACCCAGCCTCAGCCTCAGCCTCCAGCCCCCAGCCCCCAGCTCACCTCAGTGCTCATGGGCCCCAGCTTGTGGCCAAACGTGTCCGGCTGCTCGGAGTGCATGGCGTAAACATACGGCCTGAAACAACACAGGTGGAAGGGAATCTTAGGTTGGCCATGTGTATCCTCTACCACCCCCAGGTCTCAAATACAGGGCTAGGATATGGGAGCAAAGTTACTTACTCAAAGTCAGATGGAGATTGCTGCTAAACATAGAGCGGCCATCTTGGATGCATGTAGAGGATGGGGTTTCACTGCTGGTATATCATTGCAGATAGTAATAGCCTAAAGAAGAGGATGAAAGAAGCTGACTTTACCTCTCTCCATCTGGCAGATGAAGCCATTGTAGCATGGTCAGGACTCTCCTCTCCAACGGGATGGACCTGGAAAGACACATCAGATGAGTTCATTATATGGAGGACAAAACGGAGTTCACAAAAAAATGTATGGGGTGCTGTGTATCAATGGCTTTACTGTGTCTGGGAGGCTGTGTATCAATGGCTTTACTGTGTCTGGGAGGCTGTGTATCCATGTTTTACTGTGTATTACAACACCACATTTGATCCTTTCTGTTTGCATCCAGGAAAGCTGCCTGATTAGAACCACTAAAGACATTATAACAGACCTATATAGTCCTGGGGTACACCAGATTAGAACCACTACAGACATTATAACAGACCTATATAGTCCTGGGGTACACCAGATTAGAACCACTAAAGACATTATAACAGGTCTATATAGTCCTATAATACACCAGATTAGAACCACTAAAGACATTATAACAGGCCTATATAGTCCTGGGGTACACCAGATTAGAACCACTAAAGACGTTATAACAGACCTATATAGTCCTTGGTTTCACCAGATTAGAACCACTAAAGACATAACAGGCCTATATAGTCCTAAAATACACCAGATTAGAACCACTAAAGACATTATAACAGACCTATATAGTCCTGGGGTACACCAGATTAGAACCACTAAATATATTATAACAGACCTATATAGTCCTAGGATACACCAGATTAGAACCACTAAAGACATAACAGGCCTATATAGTCCTAAAATACACCAGATTAGAACCACTAAAGACATTATAACAGGCCTATATAGTCCTAGAATACACCAGATTATAACCACGAAAGTGTATCTGTTTTAAAGACTGTATAATGTGGGAGGCTGTATAGTATCAATGTAAAGAGACATAACAGATCTGGGAGATTAGCTGACATGTATACCAGATTAGAACCACTAAAGACATTATAACAGACCTATATAGTCCTGTGTTATTACAACACCACTTAGAACCACTAAAGACATTATACCACATTCCTGAACCTTTCAGATTAGAACCACCAGGAAAGATTAGAACCACTAAAGACATTATAACAGGCCTATATAGTCCTGGAGTACACCAGATTAGAACCACTAAAGATATTATAACAGACCTATATAGTCCTGGGGTACACCAGATTAGAACCACCAAAGACATATAGTCCTGGGGTACACCAGATTAGAACCACTAAAGACATTATAACAGGCCTATATAGTCCTGGAGTACACCAGATTAGAACCACTAAAGATATTATAACAGACCTATATAGTCCTGGGGTACACCAGATTAGAACCACTAAAGACATTATAACAGGCCTATATAGTCCTGGGGTACACCAGATTAGAACCACTAAAGATATTATAACAGACCTATATAGTCCTAGTATACAACAGATTAGAACCACTAAAGACATGACAGGCCTATATAGTCCTGGGGTACACCAGATTAGAACCACTAAAGACATTATAACAGGCCTATATAGTCCTGGGATACATCAGATTAGAACCACTAAAGACATTATAACAGGCCTATATAGTCCTGGGGTACACCAGATTAGAACCACTAAAGACATTATAACAGACCTATATAGTCCTGGGGTACACCAGATTAGAACCACTAAAGACATATAGTCCTGGGATACACCAGATTAGAACCACTAAAGACATTATAACAGGCCTATATAGTCCTGGGGTACACCAGATTAGAACCACTAAAGACATATAGTCCTGGGATACACCAGATTAGAACCACTAAAGACATTATAACAGGCCTATATAGTCCTGGGGTACACCAGATTAGAACCACTAAAGACATTATAACAGGCCTATATAGTCCTGGGGTACACCAGATTAGAACCACTAAAGACATATAACAGGCCTATATAGTCCTGGGGTACACCAGATTAGAACCACTAAAGACATTATAACAGGCCTATATAGTCCTGGGGTACACCAGATTAGAACCACTAAAGACATTATAACAGGCCTATATAGTCCTGGGGTACACCAGATTAGAACCACTAAAGACATTATAACAGGCCTATATAGTCCTGGGGTACACCAGATTAGAACCACTAAAGACATTATAACAGGCCTATATAGTCCTGGGGTACATCCCTCTCCTTCTCCCCTGGATGTCTTTGAACCTCAAAGCCTCCCCTCCTGTTCCTGTCTTGTAGATTGGTGGGCCACGAACAGACCTCCATCCTCCAGCCCACTAGGCACAGCTGCCAACCATCAACCCCAGGGTTTGCCTCTCTAACTGGGGCTTGACATGTGGGGGAGCTGGGGGGTGTATGGAAGGGGGTAGATCTTATCCCACTAAATCACTACAGGGGGGATTCTCTTCTTCTCAACCCCTCTGGTGTTGGTTAAGACCTCCCTGGAGTTGGTCTTAACAGAAACTCCACAAAGCTACAACCACAACTCCCCGTCATCTCCAGACCTCATTGGTTAAATAATACAGTCTTATACTGTACTGTAAAGTAACCCCCCCTCCTCCTCCTATCCTCCTTAGAACCACTAAAGACTCCTAACAGGCCCTATAGTCCTGGGGTACTCCTCAGTGCCCTGGCCCCCCTCCTCCTCCTCAGTGCCCTGGCCCCCCCTCCCCCTCCTCAGTGCCCCCTCCCCTCCTCAGTGCCCTGGGCCCCCCCTCCTCCTCAGTGCCCTAGGCCCCCTCCCCCTCAGTGCCCTGGGCCCCCCCTTTTAACTCCTCCTCCTCAGTGCCCCCCCCTCCCCAGTGCCCTGGGCCCCCTCCTCCTCCTCCCTCAGTGCCCTGAACCCCCCCCCTCCTGTTCCTCAGTGCCCTGGGCCCCCCCAGACCTCCATCCTCAGTGCCCTGGGCCCCACCCCCCTACCTCAGGGAGTGCACCTTGAAATACACTTTGTCACTGCTTGAAGGAGTCAGCTGGCCAAGTTCACATGCAGGCACCCCGTTTTACGTTAATAGGCCGATTTGAGTCCAATTGCTCTCAAAACAGGTCTGTACGCCTCTGAACTGAAGTCTGCCTCAAAGGCCTCTGTGTCTTATGAATGTGTGATGCATTGTGTTTTTTTAGCAGCCTGCATGCGTTATGTTAGCCAGAGTACAACTAAACAAGAACATGTCCATGTAGTTTCCAGACATCTCCAACTGAAATCCACAACAGTGTTATGACAATATAATAGCAACACTTTCTGTTGTGTTTTGTCTTTGAGAGTAGTGTTTTGTCTTTGGGAGTAGTGTTTTGTCTTTGAGAATAGTGTTTTGTCTTTGAGAGTAGTGTTTTGTCTTTGACCCCCCTCCTCAGTGTTTTGTCTTTGAGAGTGCCCTGGTGTTTTGTCTTTGACCTCAGGTTTTCTCTTTGAGAATGCACTGTCTTTGAAGAGTTAGTGTTTTGTCTTTGAGGCACCCCGTTTTGTCTTTGAGATAGTGCCGTCTTTGAGTCCAGTGTTTTGTCTTTCAGAACAGGTCTTGTCTTTGAACTAGTGTTTTGTCTTTGAGAAGTGCCTTTGTCTTTGAGATGTAGATGTTTTGTCTTTGAGCCTAGTGTTTTGTCTTTGAGAGTAGTGTTTGTCTTTTCCAGACAGTCTTTGAAATGAGAGTAGTGTTTTGTCTTTGTCTTTGAGACTTTCTGTTGTGTTTTGTCTTTGAGAGTAGTGTTTTGTCTTTGGGAGTAGTGTTTTGTCTTTGAGAATAGTGTTTTGTCTTTGAGAGTAGTGTTTTGTCTTTGAGAGTAGTGTTTTGTCTTTGAGAGTAGTGTTTTGTCTTTGAGAGTAGTGTTTTGTCTTTGAGAGTAGTGTTTTGTCTTTGAGAGTAGTGTTTTGTCTTTGAGAGTTAGTGTTTTGTCTTTGAGAGTAGTGTTTTGTCTTTGAGAGTAGTGTTTTGTCTTTGAGAGTAGTGTTTTGTCTTTGAGAGTAGTGTTTTGTCTTTGAGAGTAGTGTTTTGTCTTTGAGAGTAGTGTTTTGTCTTTGAGAGTAGTGTTTTGTCTTTGAGAGTAGTGTTTTGTCTTTGAGAGTAGTGTTTTGTCTTTGAGAGTAGTGTTTTGTCTTTGAGAGTAGTGTTTTGTCTTTGAGAGTAGTGTTTTGTCTTTGAGAGTAGTGTTTTGTCTTTGAGAGTAGTGTTTTGTCTTTGAGAGTAGTGTTTTGTCTTTGAGAGTAGTGCTGAGCCACTAATGCTTTTCTAGGTCCATTTACCGTTCCATCATTTAAAAGAATATCACGCTTTTTAAATTTCAGTTTCGATTATCATTATTTTTTTTACATTAAATGCATTATAAAATAATTACAAAAACAATTTAGCTTTTTAATGGAAATTCCAAAGCGCAAAATAATTAACATTAAATTTCCAAAACACTGAAATATTCCATTGTCTCTGTCAAGTTAGATGCACTATTGTAAAGTGACTGTTCCACTGGATGTCATAAGGTGAATGCACCAATTTGTAAGTCGCTCTGGATAAGAGCGTCTGCTAAATGACTTAAATGTAAATGTAAATGTAAGTCCACATAGGGTAGACATCAATTTTAATTAAAAAAACAATTACTATGAAATAATACAATATTCGTATATTACTTAGTATTTTTCATTCCTTAAAGTGATCACCTCATCTCTGCTAAGGCAGTAGCAACCAAACAGACAGACCATCTAATGTTATCTCTATCTCTCTCTGTGTGTTGTGTCCATTCATCTCTCATGCGGTCTGTGTGTATCTAACCTAATGTAGCAGGCATAAAAGAGAATTATCTTCTCTTGCCTGACCCAGAAAAAACAGGTGCAATGGATCATGGTCAATATAGTTAATTACCACGTTTCTGCGCTTAACAAGGTTGAATATTTGCTTAATGAAAACTAAATCTCCCTTCAACCCAGCATCCCACACAGTTCTTGATTTCTCTCATGAATGATTTTGATTTCTCCCTAGAGAAACAGCGTGTTGGACTCACAAAACAAATTTACTCAATTGAATTCAAGCAATTGAATCGATGTTGATCAAATTAGTTGTTTAATAACCAAAAAAATTCAAGAAATGTCTTAATCGCTAAGCACTACTTTAGAATTCTGAGGAGTATATTGACAGGCTGTGAGCTGTGAGGTGATAAAGTTTGTGGGACATAATATCTTTGCATTGAGAAGAGAGCAATTTTTTTCAGATGTGGTGTAGAGAGAGTGAGAGAGAGAGAGAGAGAGAGGTAGAGAGAGAGGTAGAGAGAGAGAGGTAGACAGACAGAGAGAGAGAGGTAAACAGAGAGAGAGAGAGAGGTAGACAGAGAGAGCGAAAGAGGTAGACAGACAGACAGAGAGACAGAGAGGATATGGGGGAGAGAGGGAGAGACTTACACAGGCCAGAAGAAAGTGCCAGCTTTCACCCCCTGCTTCACTGCTGTAATCCAGATCTAGGACAAGAATAAAAGTGAATATAACCACAGTAAATAATCTGTAAAACTGTGATATAAGACAATATAATGTATCATGTAATGGCATATAACACCTTTAAGGACAATGGGAAGATCCATTTTCGTCAACAAAGGTTCTTCAAAAGTGTTTGTGACCTTAAACCACTACAGTACATTTGCAAGGCTGACGCCATTTCCAATTCAATGTCTCAACTTGAAATGGACGGTTATTACATTTAAACACTACTCACTAGTTTTACTAGATTCATGCTCAAAGCCAAGTTAAACAGTCTCATATGAAAGGAGAGAGAGAGAGAGGCAAACCTGGCCAGCTGTAAGTAAGGCCATTACTGTGCAAATAGAACACAGATGCAGGCCTTCTAGAATGGGAGGGAGAGCTTCTAGTTTGGGAGGGGGGGGCGCTTCTAGAATGGGAGGGGGGGCTTCTAGAATGGGAGGGGAGGCTTCTAGAATGGGAGGGAGGGCCTATAGAATGGGAGGGGCTTCTAGAATGGGATGGGGCTTCTAGAATGGGATGGGGGCTTCTAGAATGGGATGGGGGCTTCTAGAATGGGAGGGCTTCTAGAGTGACTTACGGTTCCTTTAGAAAATATTCATATCCCTTAATTTATTCCACATTCTGTTGTTACAGCCTGAATTTAAAAAAATAAAAAAGTGGTCATCAATCTACACACAATATCCCATAATGACAAAGTGAAAACAGGTTTCTAGACATTTCATGAAATTAATTGAAAATTAAATACAGAAATATCTATACAAGTATTCATACCCCTGAGTCAATACGCGTTAGAATCACCTTTGGCAGCGATTACAGCTGTGTGTCTTTCTGGGTAAGTTTCTAAAAGCTTTGCACACCTGGATTGTACAATATTTGCAGAATATTCAAGCTCTGTCAAGTTGGTTGTTGATCATTGCTAGACAGCCATTTTCTTGCCAAGTCTTGCCATATATTTTCAAACCGATTTGAGTCAAAACTAGGCCACTCAGGAACATTCAATGTCATCTTGGTGAGCAACTCCAGTGTATATTTTGCCTTCTGTTTTAAGATACTGTCTTGCTGAAAAGTGTATTTGTCTCCCAGTCTGTTGTTTTAAGTTACTGTCCTGCTAAAAAGTGAATTTGTCTCCCAGTCTGTTGGAAAGCAGACTCAACAAGGTTTTCCTCTAGGATGTTGCCTGTGCTTAGCTCTATTCCGTTTATTTTTATCCTAAAAAACTCCCTAATCCTTGCCAATGACAAGCATACCCATAACATGATGCAACCACCACCATGCTTGAAAATATGAAGAGTGGTACTCAGTAATGTGTTGTATTGACTTTGCCCCAAACATAACACTTTTGTATTCAGGATATAAAGTTAATTTCTTTGCCACATTTTTTTACTTCAGTATCTTATTGCAAACAGGATGCATGTTTTGGAATATTTGTATTCTATACATACTTCCTTCTTTTCACTCTGTCAATTAGGTTAGTGTTGTGGAGTAACTACAATGTTGTTGATCCATCCTCAGTTTTCTATCACAGCCATTAAACTCTGTAACTGTTTTAAAGTCACCATTGGCCTCGTGGCGAAATCCCTGAGGGGTTTCCTTCCTCTCCGGTTAGGAAGGACGCCTGTATCTTTATAGTGACTGGGTGTGTTGATACCCCATCCAAAGTGTAAATAATAACTTCACCAGCCTCAAAGCGATATTCAATGTCTGCTTCTGTATTTTTACCCATCTACCAATAGGAGCTCTTCTTTGTGAGGCATTGGAAAACCTCCTTGGTGTTTGTGGTTGAATCTGCTCGACTGAGGGACCTTACAGATAATTGTATGTGTGGGGTACAGAGATGAGGGACCTTACAGATAATTGTATGTGTGGGGTACAGAGATGAGGGACCTTACAGATAATTGTATGTGTGGGGTACAGAGATGAGGGACCTTACAGATAATTGTATGTGTGGGGTACAGAGATGAGGGACCTTACAGATAATTGTATGTGTGGGGTACAGAGATGAGGGACCTTACAGATAATTGTATGTGTGGGGTACAGAGATGAGGGACCTTACAGATAATTGTATGTGTGGGGTACAGAGATGAGGGACCTTACAGATAATTGTATGTGTGGGGTACAGAGATGAGGGACCTTACAGATAATTGTATGTGTGGGGTACAGAGATGAGGGACCTTACAGATAATTGTATGTGTGGGGTACAGAGATGAGGGACCTTACAGATAATTGTATGTGTGGGGTACAGAGATGAGGGACCTTACAGATAATTGTATGTGTGGGGTACAGAGATGAGGGACCTTACAGATAATTGTATGTGTGGGGTACAGAGATGAGGCAGTCATTCAAAAAATCATTTTAAACACTATTATTGCACACAGAGTGAGTCCATGCAACTTATTATGTGACTTGTTCAGTGATTTATGCCATAACAAAGGGGTTCAATACTTCTTGACTTAAGACCTTTCAGCTTTTCATTTGTAATGAATTTATAAAAACATAACTCCACTTTGACATTATGGGGTATTGTGTGGAAGGGCAGTGAAACTCAATCTCAATTGAATCCATTTTAAATTCAGGCTGTAACACAAGGAAATGTGTAACAAGTCTTACGGGGCGTGACTCCTTTGTGAAGGCGTTGTATGACTGAACCACAGAACAGAGCAGAGAGAGTAGGGCCTCACCGGCTGACCTCCCCACCAACGGTGATTCAGCTTCTCTCGACCCCGCAGGTTAAAGTGGGCATCAAACACAGGGTCATGCATGGAGTTGCCAACGATGCCATGGGACTCAGGGTACAGGCCCTACAGGAGGTCAGGACGGACCCGTGGAGGCTGGATGTTACATTACATTACGACAAAACTCAAGATAAAATGTTCAGCTGAGTTCAGCAAAGAGGAAGAAACAGGATGATTGACCAGTACGTACCGTTGCAAGAGTATAGAGATTGGGAAACGTTTTCGTGGGGTACACGGGTCTCATGTAAGGAGCATGGGTACCACAGGCTCCTAGAGGTAAAAAGGCACAAACAGATATGATGCAATGGTACGGGCTCCCGAGTGGCACAGCGGTCTAAGACACTGCAACTCAGTGCTAGAGGCGTCACTACAGACATCCTGGTTCGATTCCAGGCTGTATCACAACCAGCCGTGATTGGGAGTCCCATAAGGCGGCACACAATTGGCCCAGCGTCGTCCGGGTTAGGGTTTGGCCGGGGTAGGCCTTTATTGTGGGGCGGCAGCGTAGCCTAGTGGTTAGAGCGTTGGACTAGTAACCGGAAGGTTGCAAGTTCAAACCCCTGAGCTGACAAGGTACAAATCTGTGGTTCTGCCCCTGAACAGGCAGTTAACCCACTGTTAACCCAGGCCGTCATTGAAAATAAGAATATGTTCTTAACTGACTTGCCTGGTTAAATAAAGGTAACATTTTTTCCAAAAAATTTAAAAATTGTAAATATGACTTTGTTCTTAACTGACTTGCCTGGTTTAATAAAGTGAATAAAGTTGCAACTCTCAAATGAAGCCTTGTTATGGATGATTCATAATATCTTACTGAGTTTCTCGATGTTGGGGATCACTGTGCTTCCTCTCTTCATGTAGGAGGCTCTGAACCCATCCACTGACACCATGATGAGAGGGGGACGGACAAACCTGGGGACAAAAGATCATGAGACTATCTCTGATGTTCTTACGGGTTGTTTTTATTTACTTTTGAAAGGTTAAAACAAAAAATGTTTTTTTTTTATAAGAAGGTCTGAAGTGTGTAAATAGGGTCTCTTACCCAGCCGGACATTCATGGGTTCTAATGTCTTCACAGCCATCCTTCAACCAAGTAGTGTCCCCTTACAAACAAAGTGGTCCAATTAAGAGTTAATATGAAGATTCAATACAACCTTCCAAAGTTTCAGAACACCTACTCATTCAAGGGTTTTTCTTTATTTTTGCTATTTTCTACATTATAGAATAATAGTAATAACACATATGGAATCATGTAGTAACCAAAAAAGTGTTAAACAAATCAAAATATATTTTATATTTGAGATTCTTCAAATAGCCACCCTTTGCCTTGATGACAGCTTTGCACACTCTTGGTATTCTCTCAACCAGCTTCACCTGGAATGCTTTTCCAACAGTCTTGAAGGAGTTCCCACATATGCTGAGCACTTGTTTGCTATTTCCTTCACTCTGCGGTCAGACTCATCTCAAACCATCTCAATTGGGTTGAGGTCGGGTGATTGTGGAGGCCAGGTCGTCTGATGCAGCACTCCATCACTCTCCTTCTCGGTCAAATAGCCCTTACACAGCCTGGAGGTGTGTTGAGTCATTGTCCTGTTGAAAAACAAATTATAGTACCACTAAGCCCAAACCAGATGGGATGGCGTATCGCTGCAGAATGCTGTGGTAGACATGCTGGTTAAGTGTGTCTTAAGTTGTAAATAAATCAGACAGTGTCACCAGGAAGACACCATCACACCATAACACCTCCTCCTCAATGCTTCACAGTGTGAAATACACATGCAGAGATCATCCGTTCACCTACTCTGCTTCTCATAATGACACAGTGGTTGGAACCCCACATGCAGAGATCATCCGTTCACCTACTCTGCTTCTCATAATGACACAGTGGTTGGAACCCCACATGCAGAGATCATCCGTTCACCTACTCTGCTTCTCATAATGACACAGTGGTTGGAACCCCACATGCAGAGATCATCCGTTCACCTACTCTGCTTCTCATAATGACACAGTGGTTGGAACCCCACATGCAGAGATCATCCGTTCACCTACTCTGCTTCTCATAATGACACAGTGGTTGGAACCCCACATGCAGAGATCATCCGTTCACCTACTCTGCTTCTCATAATGACACAGTGGTTGGAACCCCACATGCAGAGATCATCCGTTCACCTACTCTGCTTCTCATAATGACACAGTGGTTGGAACCAAAAATCTCAAATTTGGACTCTAGGCCTGAAGGTCACATTTCCACCGGTCTAATGTCCATTACTCGTGTTTCTTGGCCCAAGCAAGTCTCTTCTTATCGGTGTCCTTTAGTAGTGGTTTCTTTGCAGCAATTCGACCATGAAGGCCTGATTCACACAGTCTCTGAACAGCTGATGTTGAGATGTGTCTGTTACTTGAACTCTGTGAAGCATTTATTTGGGCTGCAATGTCTAAGGCTGGTAACTCTAATGAACTTATCTTCTGCAGCAGAGGTAACTCTGGGTCTTCCATTCCTGTGGTGGTCCTCATGAGAGACAGTTTCATCATAGCGCTTGATTGTTTTTGCGACTGCACTTGAAGAAACTTTCAAAGTTCTTGAAATTGACTGACTTTCATGTCTTAAAGTGATTAAAGTTAAAGTTCTCTTTGCTTATTTGAGCTGCTTATTTGAGCTGTTCAAGCCATAATATGGACTTGGTTGTTTACCAAATAAGGCTGTCTTCTGTATACCACCCCTACTTTGTCACAAAACAACTGATTGGTTGAAACGCATTAAGAATTAAATAAATTCCACAAATTAACTTGGTTGAGGTCATTGAAATGAGGTTCATTGAAATGCATTCCAGGTGACTACCTCATGAAGCTGGTTGAGAGAATGCCAAGAGTGTGCAAAGTTGTCATCAAGGCAAAAGGTGGCTATTTGAAGAATCTCAAATATAAAATATATTTTGATTTGTTTAACACTTTTTTGGTTACTACATGATTCCATATGTGTTATTTCATAGTTTTGATGTCTTCACTATTATTCAACAATGTAGAAAATAGTAAAAATAAAGAAAAACCCTTGAATGAGTAGGTGTTCTAAAGCTTTGGACCGATAGTGTATGTCATGACAACAACAGTCAGAAGGGTTGGCTAAAGCACACGCAGCACTAGTATCAGGTTGAGAGACATCTAGTATCAGTGTCTAACCTTTACAGAGTGTTTTGTAGTTGGTACAGCAGTCTCCTTTGGCCAGACAGTCCTCAGAACAGTGACAGGCATGCTGGTCCTTCCTGGTCTCTCCACAGCGCTCCTTACTGCACTCAAAACCTCCCTCTGGACACAATCAATCATTTATTCAATCAATGAATGAGAGAGGATGTTACATCGGTAACAACAACCCATTAGAACTGCAGCAGGGTGTCCCATTCAACAATGAGTCAAGTCACCATAAGGTCATCTACATGAGGTAGAAACCGACAGAGATGGTGATGGTCATTAAGTATGAAATAAAGCGTGTGTTCATTTTGAACCCTACATTGATGCAATACAACGTACTGAACATTCTGGAACGTGTACAACTTGGACTGGGGAGAGGAGTTGAACTGAGATGTAAGACCACCATGTTGAGGGAACATGAAAGGGAGCAGGGGGGACCACCAACCCAGACAGACAGGCTGGCAGGCTTCAGGCTTACCTGTTCTCAAGCAGTGCTCATCAAAATCCTGGCAGCAGCTGTTATAGGTTTTACATAAGTTGTCACAGCGGCAGTTGGGAGGTTCAGCCTCGTCCAATTCAAAGCATCTGTTCTTGCAGGATCCTGACGTGCTGATCCACGGGGAGTCTGAAGGAGCTGGCAGAGAGAGAGACAACCATTAACAACTACTGAGGGAGATGAAAGGGAGAGAGAGAGAGAGAGAGAGAGAGAGAGAGAGAGAGAGAGAGAGAGAGAGAGAGAGAGAGAGAGAGAGAGAGAGAGAGAGAGAGAGAGAGAGAGAGAACCATTCATATCTACTGAAGGAGATGAAAGGGAGAGAGAGAGAGAGAGAGAGAACCACTCATATCTACTGAGGGAGCTGTCAGAAAGAGAGAGAGACAACCATTCATATCTACTGAGGGAGGGGAGAGAGAGAGAGAGAGAGAGAGAGAGAGAGAGAGAGAGAGAGAGAGAGAGAGAGAGAGAGAGAGAGAGAGAGAGAGAGAGAGAGAGAGAGAGAGAGAGAGAGAGAGAGAGAGAGAGAGAGAGAGAGAGAACCATTCATATCTACTGAAGGAGCTGTCAGAAAGAGAGAGAGAGAACCGTTAACATCTACTGGAGATATACTCTGAGAAAACTAGGTATCACCTTTTTTTATGAGAGAGTATTGCAAGAGAAGCTTGGAGTACACTCTGAATCCATGCTCTGTTTCACTATTGAAAATAGAGCATGGATTCAGTCACTATGGATCCACAGCTGCTACTAAGACAGTTCTATTTGGGTTTTAAAAATGTCTCTACTACTCAACACTTCCCTGAGGTTGGGGAGAGGAACACTTCCCTGAGGCACACCTCCCTGAGGTTGGGGGCAACACCTCCCTGAGGTTGGGGAGAGGAACACTTCCCTGAGGTTGGGGAGAGGCACACCTCCCTGAGGTTGGGGAGAGGAACACTTCCCTGAGGTTGGGGAGAGGAACACTTCCCTGAGGTTGGGGAGAGGAACACTTCCCTGAAGTTGGGGAGAGGA
Organism: Oncorhynchus keta; assembly: GCF_023373465.1. Lineage (NCBI taxonomy): Eukaryota > Metazoa > Chordata > Actinopteri > Salmoniformes > Salmonidae > Oncorhynchus > Oncorhynchus keta. Next base: position 63,532 of record NW_026281027.1, on the reverse strand, counting down.
ATGCCTCTCTGAGGTTGGGGAGAGGAAGTCTTCCCTGAGGTTGGGGAGAGGAAGAGAGGAAGTATTCCCTGAGGTTGGGGAGAGGAAGTCTTCCCTGAGGTTGGGGAGAGGAATACCTCCCTGAAGTTGGGGAGAGGAATGCCTCCCTGAAGTTGGGGAGAGGAACACCTCCCTGAGGTTGAGGAGAGGAAGTATTCCCTGAGGTTGGGGAGAGGAAGTATTCCCTGAAGTTGGGGAGAGGAAGTATTCCCTGAAGTTGGGGAGAGGAACACCTCTCTGAGGTTTGGGAGAGGAACGCCTCCCTGAGGTTGGGGAGAGGAACACCTCCCTGAGGTTGGGGAGAGGAAGTCTTCCCTGAGGTTGGGGAGAGGAAGTCTTCCCTGAGGTTGGGGAGAGGAAGTATTCCCTGAGGTTGGGGAGAGGAAGTCTTCCCTGAGGTTGGGGAGAGGAAGTCTTCCCTGAGGTTGGGGAGAGGAAGTCTTCCCTGAGGTTGGGGAGAGGAAGTATTCCCTGAGGTTGGGGAGAGGAAGTATTCCCTGAGGTTGAGGAGAGGAATTATTCCCTGAGGTTGGGGAGAGGAAGTCTTCCCTGAGGTTGGGGAGAGGAACAGAGGGGACCAAGCCAGTGTAACATACAGTACATAATAAGATGTTCCTTGTGGATTCCGGAACAAACCTGCAGCAGGAAAAACCTGGGCAACGCCAGGAGAAGCACGTGGACGAATTCTGTGAAGATTCAAACTCAGTTTACTGCACAGGAATAGCTGTATGAGGCATATAACTAGTCATATACTCGATGTCAAACCCATCCCAGACACAGTGAATGAACTGAATGAAAGGAAACCAACTCCCTGTGAACGACTACAATGTCCTTTCACAGCTGTGCAGTGGGATCTTTGACAAGTATCCCGACACTATAATTCAAACCACCTGAGTTTTTACATGCAGACCAGGTCAGAATATATGGAGCAGAAACGGCTGAAAAGCTCACTTGATATTGACACAAGGTAGAGCCGAGCAAACAAACCCCAAACATACACGGACAGGCCAATCACTGGCGAAAAGGACAACAGTAATCGTTTGTTACACTTAAACGCTCTTTGCTTATTAGTTCTGTGTACACTGGCAGACATATCTGATAGAAAACGATGTGCAAATAAACTGCATTTTGAATTCCATCGCTACGGTTACCTCAGGGAACGTAGTAAGTTCCGTATAATGTATGTTGCTCATGTTTAAAGATCATTTAGATAGTAAATGGATTCCATGTTAAGTCTACAGACTGTTGAGTGATTGATTACTTTGTCCCGAAGTCAGTTTAAGATGTAGTTTAATGCCTCTGGAATCAAAGACAGTTTTCTGTCTGACTTGTTTAAAATGGCAAAAGGAAAGTTGGCTTTATATACATTTACAGCCAGAATACATAAAGGCTTTTTCTAAATATACTGTAAAGCTTATTTTGGTAACTAAATTACAGAGAAAATGATTCCGATGTGCTTGTAGTATACCATGCACAATGTTAGTGCAGAACACCTTGTCCCAATACGTCATTATACAAACATTTATTTTTAAATTAACAATTTCCATACTGTAATAGGCAAAAAATAATACCCATCAACAATTGTCAGAGAGAGAGAGAGAGAGAGAGAGAGAGAGAGAGATGGAAGTCCCCGCAAAATATCTATATTTTATGCAAAACAGTTGTCCAATCTTGCTTACTGTCTGTCTTTGAAGAAGCAGCCTCCTCTACAGACCTTTCAGGACGGTCATAAACATACCCCGAGCAGATATCCGAACCACAGACGATGGAGAGGACACAGAACATCTTTGAAAATGAACGAAACAACAGATAAATGATACAATTCTACACAATATTGTGACATAAAATGAAACGTGAAACATATGAGGTGATAACGACAAGTCTCCCACAGTAAATATAGCGGGGAGCATGCCAGAACAATCCATCATAACCCAGGTATTCTCTCTTGAACATCCTACATTGTAATATCACAGAGTTCTCTAAAACATATTTGGTCATTTCCATCATACCTGTTTAAATGATATCTTATATTTCCCCATTATGTCAGGTCCGTCCTACAGAATTAATGTGTTTATCGCAGTGGTCCCTGTTCGGTTCGTTACTGTGCGTCCTGACTGCACCCCGACTTTCACTAAGACTGAGCGCAAGAACGGTGTGGTGGCCAAGTTTTGTGATTTCAGATGAACACCTGTTCACGGTGCCAAAGGGAGCTTCCTTCCAGCTCTCAATCCACTAAATCAAGGAAAAGTGCTTATGCTGCCGTTTAATTTTACTGCGCACAGTGCGCGGTAGGATACTAAACAATGAATGCAAGGAGAGACGAGACCACCCCGGTGAATGCATAACAATACCCTTTGATACTTTTCAAATCGGTCGCCACTTTGAAATGATCATCATCATCCCCTTGTACTGCAAATGATTTAGAAAACAAAAGGAGAGTAAAACTTCCTTGCTGAAAGCCCTGAAAACATCTGAGAACCAGTAATAAACGCATAATAGTCATGGCCGCCTATTCGCAAAACATAAGTTCTCATTGTAAACGGAAAGGGACACATGCGGACGCACACGATGCATTTACATGGATCATAAAGCCTTACAGAACCAATTTCCAAAGAACCATGATTCTCTGCCGAGTGATGCCTGCTCCTAGTCTGCTCTAGATTGGAGTGATTTATATCCTAACTAACCCTGGAACAAGTTATACCCAAACTAACCCTGGTGGGATTTATACCCTAACTAACCCTGGTGTGAGTTAAACCCTTAACCCTGGTTCTAACACCTGAGTTTATACCCAAACTAACCCTGATAACTAACCCTGGTTCTAACACTGGACTGAGTTGTACCATAACTAACCCTGGTTCTAACACTGAACTGAGTTGTACCATAACTAACCCTGGTTCTAACACTGGACTGAGTTGTACCATAACTAACCCTGGTTCTAACACTGGACTGAGTTGTACCATAACTAACCCTGGTTCTAACACTGGACTGAGTTGTACCATAACTAACCCTGGTTCTAACACTGGACTGAGTTGTACCATAACTAACCCTGGTTCTAACACTGGACTGAGTTGTACCATAACTAACCCTGGTTCTAACACTTAACTAACCCTGGTTCTAACACTGGACCATAACTAACCCTGGTTCTAACCCTGGTTCTAACACTGGACTGATTTGTACCATAACTAACCCTGGTTCTAACACTGAACTGAGTTGTACCATAACTAACCCTGGTTCTAACCCTGGTTCTAACACTGAGTTGTACCATAACTAACCCTGGTTCTAACACTGGACTGAGTTGTACCATAACTAACCCTGGTTCTAACACTGAACTGAGTTGTACCATAACTAACCCTGGTTCTAACACTGGACTGAGTTGTACCATAACTAACCCTGGTTCTAACACTGGACTGAGTTGTACCATAACTAACCCCAGTGCTTTCTGCCTCCAGGACAGACCACACAGGATTTGGCAGAGTCGGTGGAGGACTGGAGCGCCATTGGTTTGTTGCCAATACATGTGTTTGTTTTGTCATCCAGGGTTTGATGAGGGAAACAACAAATCAAATATAAAAATGTATATTGATGCAGATATGAGAAGATTCCAGAGTAGATTATTATGCTCAATCTGACAAGAATATGATTACTGAGTTCAAATGGAAACGGAGCAAACATGACAAGAAACTCACCAATAGGGACAAGTGAGGAGATTAGGTCAAGAACCAGAGCACTGAAAGATGTTACTGGGCCGAGCAGTGAGGTAGTCATTAGTTGTTACTGGGCCGGGCAGTGAGGTAGTCGTTAGTCGTTACTGGGCAGAGCAGTGAGGTAGTCGTTACTGGGCAGAGCAGTGAGGTAGTCATTAGTCGTTACTGGGCAGAGCAGTGAGGTAGTCGTTACTGGGCAGAGCAGTGAGGTAGTCGTTACTGGGCAGAGCAGTGAGGTAGTCATTAGTCGTTACTGGGCAGAGCAGTGAGGTAGTCATTAGTCGTTACTGGGCAGAGCAGTGAGGTAGTCATTAGTCGTTACTGGACAGAGCAGTGAGGTAGTCGTTACTGGGCCGGCAGTGAGGTAGTCGTTACTGGGCCGGCAGTGATGTAGTCGTTACTGGGCCGGCAGTGAGGTAGTCGTTACTGGGCCGGCAGTGAGGTAGTCGTTAGTCGTTACTGGGCCGGGCAGTGAGGTAGTCGTTACTGGGCCGGCAGTGAGGTAGTCCTTAGTCATTACTGGGCCGGCAGTGAGGTAGTCCTTAGTTGTTACTGGGCCGGCAGTGAGGTAGTCGTTACTGGGCCGGGCAGTGAGGTAGTCGTTAGTCATTACTGGGCCGGCAGTGAGGTAGTCGTTAGTCGTTACTGGGCCGGCAGTGAGGTAGTCCTTAGTCATTACTGGGCCGGCAGTGAGGTAGTCGTTAGTCGTTACTGGGCCGGCAGTGAGGTAGTCGTTAGTAGTTACTGGGTCGGCAGTGAGGTAGTCGTTACTGGGGTCGGCAGTGAGGTAGTCTTTAGTCGTTACTGGGCCGGCAGTGAGGTAGTCGTTAGTAGTTACTGGGTCGGCAGTGAGGTAGTCGTTACTTGGCCGGGCAGTGAGGTAGTCGTTAGTCATTACTGGGCCGGCAGTGAGGTAGTCGTTACTTACTGGGTCCAGTGTTAGTGTTACTGGGCCGGGCAGTGAGGTAGTCGTTACTGGGCCGGCAGTGAGGTAGTCGTTAGTCGTTACTGGGCCGGCAGTGAGGTAGTCGTTAGTCATTACTGGGCCGGGCAGTGAGGTAGTCGTTACTGGGCCGGCAGTGAGGTAGTCATTAGTCGTTACTGGGCCGGCAGTGAGGTAGTCGTTAGTCGTTACTGGGCCGGGCAGTGAGGTAGTCGTTACTGGGCCGGGCAGTGAGGTAGTCGTTACTGGGCCGGGCAGTGAGGTAGTCGTTAGTCGTTACTGGGCCGGCAGTGAGGTAGTCGTTAGTCGTTACTGGGCCGGGCAGTGAGGTAGTCGTTACTGGGCCGGCAGTGAGGTAGTCGTTACTGGGCCGGGCAGTGAGGTAGTCGTTAGTTGTTACTGGGCCGGGCAGTGAGGTAGTCGTTAGTCGTGGGCCGGGCAGTGAGGTAGTCGTTAGTCGTTACTGGGCCGGGCAGTGAGGTAGTCGTTAGTCGTTACTGGGCCGGGCAGTGAGGTAGTCGTTAGTCGTTACTGGGCCGGGCAGTGAGGTAGTCGTTAGTCGTTACTGGGCCGGGCAGTGAGGTAGTCGTTAGTCGTTACTGGGCCGGGCAGTGAGGTAGTCGTTAGTCGTTACTGGGCCGGGTAGTGAGGTCGTCGTTAGTCGTTACTGGGCCGGGCAGTGAGGTAGTCGTTAGTCGTTACTGGGCCGGGCAGTGAGGTAGTCGTTAGTTGTTACTGGGCCGGGCAGTGAGGTAGTCGTTAGTCGTTACTGGGCCGGCAGTGAGGTAGTCGTTAGTCGTTACTGGGCCGGGTGAGTGACTGGGCCGGCAGTGAGGTCGTCGTTACTGGGCCGGCAGTGAGGTCGTTACTGGGCCGGGCAGCGGGCCGGCAGTGAGTCGTTACTGGGCGGCAGTGAGGTCGTCGTTACTGGGCCGGCAGTGAGGTAGTCGTTACTGGGCCGGCAGCGAGGTAGTCGTTACTGGGCCGGCAGTGAGGTAGTCGTTACTGGGCCGGCAGTGAGGTAGTCGTTACTGGGCCGGGCAGTGAGGTAGTCGTTAGTCGTTATTGGGCCGGGCAGTGAGGTAGTTGTAAGGGTAGAACAAGGATACTGAAGACCACAGCTACACCGCCAGATCTCATCTACATTCTCCTCTGAAAAATGTCCATCTGCCTTTTGTGGTGGGAGCAATTATTCAAAGTTTAAGCTCTTGGTTATTACATTCTTGGTATACAACATTTCAAAGCGTAATTGTTACTATATATTGAGCATTATTGAAGAAAATGAATAAAAAACACACATTCTTGACTTCAGAAGGTTTATTTTCCAACATCTTTATGATAATGTAGTCATGTCCAACCTAGAAGAAAAGGTTTCAACACAACTGGAGTACATAATGAATAAAGAACAGAACAGTTACTGACTGATTGGGTGAGGGACAAGGAGACCATCCACAATCTAGTTACTGATTGGGTAAGAGACAAGGAGACCACCCACAATCTCGTTACTGATTGGGTGAGGGACAAGAAGGACACAATCTAATGACTTTAACAGTTAAAACATGCATGGTTAGAAACAGTGCCATATGAATGCAATAGAAACAGGTATAGAACAACCCAATGACTCTTCAGTATGGTGATGTCATACAGGGCAGCAATTAGGCTATTAGTCACGGCTACATCCAAAATGGCACCCTATTCCCAATAAAAACGCACTACTTTTGACCAGAGCCGTATGGGCCCTGGTCAAACGTAGTGTACTATATAACGAATAGGGTGCGGTTTAGAACGCAAAACATCTCATGGTCTACTGCAGGTCCGCCTAATTAGAGACCATTTACATTTTACTATACATTCTACATCCTACACGTTTAGAAACATCTCAGACTCTCTTTTTTTCTACTGCGTTATTGACTTGTTAATTGTTCACTGCTATGCTTTATCTTGGCCAGGTCGCAGTTGCAAATGAGAACTTGTTCTCAACTAGCCTACCTGGTTAAATAAAGGGGTTCTCAACTAGCCTACCTGGTTAAATAAAGGGGTTCTCAACTAAAACCTGGTTAAAAAAAGGGGTTCATCAACTAGCCTACCTGGTTAAATAAAGGGGTCTCTGAACTAGCCTACCTGGTTAAATAAAGGTGTTCTCAACTAGCCTACCTGGTTAAATAAAGGTGTTCTCAACTAGCCTACCTGGTTAAATAAATGTTCTCAACTAGCCTACCTGGGGAAATAAAGGTGGCAGTCTGTAGCCTACCTGGTTAAATAAAGGGGTTCTCAACTAGCCTACCTGGTTAAATGAAGGGGTTCTCAACTAGCCTACCTGGTTAAATAAAGGTGTTCTCAACTAGCCTACCTGGTTAAATAAAGGGGTTCTCAACTAGCCTACCTGGTTAAATAAAGGGGTTCTCAACTAGCCTACCTGGTTAAATAAAGGGGATTGGAGACTGGCCTGCCTGGTTAAATAAAGGGCTCAACTTTCCTGGTTAAATAAAGGCCTCAAGGTCTAGCCTACCTGGTTAAATGAAGGGGTTCTCACTAGAATGTTGGTTAAATAAAGGGGTTCCTCAACTGCAGGGCCTAGCCTGGTTAAATGAAAGGGGTTGCTCAACATTTTCCTAATGGTTAAATAAAGGGGCTCTGAACAAGCCTACCTGGTTAAATAAGGGTTCTCAACTAGCTGAAGACTACACCGCCAGATTCTTTCTCCTCTGGTCCATCTGCTACCTGGTTATTAAGAGGGTTCTCAACCAGCCTACCTGGTTAAATAAAGGGATGTTTCAACTAGCCTACCTGGTTAAATAAAGAGTGTTCTCAACAGCCTACCTGGTTAAATAAAGGTGTTCTGAACTAGACCTACCTGGTTAAATAAAGCTGTGTTCTCAGTCAGACCTGGTTAAATAAAGGAGACCTCAACTAGCCTACTAGCTGGTTAAATAAAGGACCAACTAGGCAGGTTAAATGGTGTTCTCAACTAGACTATGGATGGGGTTCTCTCACAGAGCCTACCTGGTTAGCAGGGCTGTTAACTGAAGGACCTATCTGGTTAGGCAGAGCTTGTTACTAGCCAGACATGGATGGAGGGGTTCTCAACTAGCCTACACTGGTTAAATAAAGGGGTTCTCAACTAGCCTACCTGGTTAATCATAACAGGTGTTTCAACTAGCCTACCTGGTTAAATGGAGGGGTTCTCTACTAGCCTACCTGGAAAATTAGAGACCATTTAAATAAAGGGGTTCTCAACTCCTACCTGGTTAGACAAGGGGTATCTCTACTCAGACTATGGTTAAATACCTTCTCTACTAGCCTCCACTGGTTAAATAAAGGGGTTCTCTTACTAGCCTACCTGGTTAAATAAAGGGGTTCTCAACTAGCCTGGTTAAATAAAGGAGTTCTCAACTAGCCTACCTGGTTAAATAAAGGTGTTCTCAACTAGCCTACCTGGTTAAATAAAGGGGTTCTCAACTAGCCTACCTGGTTAAATAAAGGTGTTCTCAACTAGCCTACCTGGTTAAATAAAGGGGTTCTCAACTAGCCTACCTGGTTAAATAAAGGTGAAATAAAAAAAAATATTTAAAAAAAATAAAAACATCTTGATTCTGGCACCTTTGAATTGATTGGGTCTCTGAACGAGAGTGGAATTTCTCCTCTTAGTTTAATTGCAGGGTTAAAGTAAACCTGTAAGTCCATGTCCAGGGCAACGTGGGGGAAAGTCTAGTGGCAGTCTGTGAGACCGGGTTCAACAGGCTGAAGAGGTTCCCTTGTGAGGACGCACAGCCACTAACTAACTGAAAATGTTGTTGATGATGGTAGGAGACAGACAGGCTCGGGCACAGCCAGAAGTGTGTGTGTGTGTATGTGTGTGGTTAAGGTGATTACTGGGATGCTTTTAAAACCAAAGGGCTCCCTTTCTGGAGAGGCCCACAGGTCTGCCTCTCTGTGTGGTTAATGAAGACGTCACAGAATGTTGGTTAGGCTACACACATTCCTACACTGACTGCAGGGCCAGCCCTGGATCCACACTGAATATTGCTCCATTTTCCAAATTCAAACTAAACTTAGCTCTGAAACAAGCAATATTTAGTGTGGATTCCAGGCTAGTTGACACGCAGAAAACCAGTAAGGTCTATTCAGAGGAGTTGAACCACTGACAGTTGGAGTCTAGTCTTGAGGATGATGTTTCACAGCTCAGTCAGACATGGATGGAGACCTCACAGAGCCTCCACTAGCAGGGCTGTTACTGAAGGACCAACCAGGAGGCAGAGCTGTGTTCTAGTCAGACATGGATGGAGACCTCACAGAGCCTCCACTAGCAGGGCTGTTACTGAAGGACCAATCAGGAGGCAGAGCTGTGTTCTAGTCAGACATGGATGGAGACCTCACAGAGCCTCCACTAGCAGGGCTGTTACTCAAGGACCAATCAGGAGACAGAGCTGTGTTCTAGTCAGACATGGATGGAGACCTCACAGAGCGTCCACTAGCAGGGCTGTTACTGAAGGACCAACCAGGAGACAGAGCTGTATTCTAGTCAGACATGGATGGAGACCTCACAGAGGTCCACTAGCAGGGCTGTTACTGAAGGACCAACCAGGAGACAGAGCTGTGTTCTAGTCAGACATGGATGGAGACCTCACGGATTCGTCCACTAGCAGGGCTGTTACTGAAGGAACATCTTGAGTCCAGAGCTCTCCTTGTCTTTACTCTCATGTTTGTGTTTGTGTTTATGTTTGTGCTTCTTCTTCTTCTTCTTCTTGTGCTCGTGGTGGTGGTGGACCTGGTGGTGGTCACCGCTGTGTTTAGGAAGACATGGACTCTTTGCTGTCCCCAGAAGGTCCACCTGGGCTGTGCTGGGAGAGGACGGCCAGGTCCACGGCTGGAGGTTCCTTACCTGAGGACCATGAGAGGAGACATTTAGAACGGATTTGAACATCTTGCATCTTTATGTAATATGAATCACTAGCCCCTTTAACTATGCCCCTTTGTTTACATACTCATCTCATATGTATATACTGTACTCTATATCATCTTCATCTTTTTGCCTTTCTAGGGAATCACTTTCACTTTAGCCACCCCTTTAACTATGCCACTTTGTTTACATACTGTCTCATATGTATTACTGGCTGGGTTTCATCTACTGCATCTTTATGTAATACATGAATCACTAGCCCCTTTAACTATGCCCCTTTGTTTACATACTCATCTCATATGTATATACTGTACTCTATATCATCTACTGCATCTTTATGTAATACATGTATCACTAGCCACTTTAACTATGCCCCTTTGTTTACATACTCATCTCATATGTATATACTGTACTCTATATCATCTACTGTATCTTTATGTAATACATGTATCACTAGCCACTTTAACTATGCCCCTTTGTTTACATACTCATCTCATATGTATATACTGTACTCTATATCATCTACTGCATCTTTATGTAATACATGTATCACTAGCCACTTTAACTATGCCACTTTGTTTACATACTCATCTCATATGTATATACTGTACTCTATATCATCTACTGTATGCTGCTCTGTACCATCACTCATTCATATATCCTTATGTACATGTTCCTTATCCCCTTACACTGTGTATAAGACAGTAGTTTAGGAATTGTTAGTTAGATTACTTGTCTGTTATTACTGCATTGTCGGAACTAGAAGCACAAGCATTTCGCTACACTCGCATTAACATCTGCTAACCATGTGTATGTGACAAATAAAATCTGATTTGATTTAGATTTGATTTGAATGCCAATCAGCTAGAAGTGCATGGTGTTCTTGAAAAAAGGACGAGATTGTCTGAAAGCAGAATGATAAGTGCAGGATGTTTGTCAGAGTGCTGACCTGGTGTGGATGGTCTCTCCAGGATGTTGAGGTGGTGGTGGATGAACGCCTGGCTGTCATGGGGACTCTCCATGTCAATCTCATCTTCCTCCACGGTGTTGAACTGAAACAACATCATCATCATCATCATCATCATCAGTCATAACCATCTGATCTTCCTCCACAGTGTTGAACTGAAACATCATCATCATCATCAGTCATAACCATCTGATCTTCCTCATGTTGAACTGAAACATCATCATCATCATCAGTCATAACCATCTGATCTTCCTCCACGGTGTTGAACTGAAACATCATCATCATCATCATCATCATCATCAGTCATAATAACCATCTGATCTGATCTTCCTCCACGGTGTTGAACTGAAACATCATCATCATCATCATCATCAGTCATAACCATCTGATCTGATCTTCCTCCACGGTGTTGAACTGAAACATCATCATCATCATCAGTCATAACCATCTGATCTGATCTTCCTCCACGGTGTTGAACTGAAACATCATCATCATCATCATCAGTCATAACCATCTGATCTCATCTTCCTCCACGGTGTTGAACTGAAACATCATCATCATCATCATCAGTCATAACCATCTGATCTGATCTTCCTCCACGGTGTTGAACTGAAACATCATCATCATCATCATCAGTCATAACCATCTGATCTTCCTCCACGGTGTTAAACTGAATCATCATCATTATTCAACACCCCCACAGTGATTGGCGTCAAGTCAAATACGATCAGCAATGGGACTGCGCCAGTTGTATTGTATCAGTTTAAAGAGCTAGATTAACCCAGACACACTGAGTCCACAGTGGCACTGCTTCAGTCCTCAGGGAAGCCTGAAATGGCTCACACACACTAACACGCACACACACACACTACACATGGACACACACACTAACACATGGACACACACACTAACACACACTAACACATGGACACACACACTAACACACACTAACACATGGACACACACACTAACACACACTAACACATGGACACACACACTAACACACACTAACACATGGACACACACACTAACACACACTAACACATGGACACACACACTAACACACACTAACACATGGACACACACACTAACACACACTAACACATGGACACACACACTAACACACACTAACACATGGACACACACACTAACACACACTAACACATGGACACGCACACACACACTAACACATGGACACACACACACACACACATGGACACACACTGGACACACACACTAACACATGGACACACACACTAACACATGGACACACACACTAACACATGGACACACACACTAACACATGGACACACACACTAACACATGGACACACATACTAACACACATTATTGGGTAAAGCCTGTAGTGAAAGCCCACAACAGTAAAAGCACCTCCCCAAGGCGCTCGAGATCCTTACTCTGATCTTGAATTTTTTACTGGTGTCCTCTTCCTGCAGGACCTGGCCTGGCTCTGGTGAGGACGAGCCCAGCGGGCCAACGACACTGTCCAACTTCCTCTTCAGACCCTGAGGGGGCGGGGCCACACCACTGGACATAGACACGCTGGACACTGTCTCCATGGTGATCAGGCCCTCATCCAGCTGGAGAGGGGAAGGGGAGAGAGAGAGAGAGGGAGGGAAGAGATAGAGGGGGAGAAAGGGAAATGAGTGTTAGAACAAAACTCAGATGAGGTTGACAGAAAAGATTTTAGGTGAAGATTTAATAAGACACAATAAGGCCCAAGTCCCGACTAAAATATCTGAATTATATTAAAAAGGTTAAATCGTTAGTATTTGTTGTTCTTGTTACACTGCTAGTGAAGCCCATGACAGGGATATGAACACCCATGGTGATGCCAGTCATCTCTGTGGTGTCTGGTCCCTGTTCAGGCTTGATAGTGGGGTTGAGCACGGCCTTCTTCTCCTTGAGGTTGAGTACCAGGCCCAGCTCGGGCAGGGGCAGGCAGGAGGGACGCGTCAGACCAAACAGAGTGTAGTACAGATTCACCGCGTCACACCGCAACCGCCAGTCATGAGACGTACCTGGGGGAACAGTGACATGACAGGGTCCAACCACATTCATCTTTACAGCTTCAACTTTACAGCTTCATTCAACTTTACAGCTTCAACTTTACAGCTTCATTTACAGCTTCAACTTTACAGCTTCAACTTTACAGCTTCATTCAACTTTACAGCTGGACAAAATTACACATTCAGAACAGCTTCATTCAACTTTACAGCTTCATCTCTACAGCTTCAACTTTACAGCTTCATTCACCATTAGTATGAATGGAATCAGCTTCAACTTTAATCAGCTGGACAAAAGTAATGTTCAGAATGGAATCACTGATAAAGTTTCCATTTGTATGAATGGAATCACTGATACCGTGTCAAGTTAAATCCATTGGTATGAATGGAATCACTGATACCAGGTGTTAAATCCATTAGTATGAATGGAATCACTGATACCGTGTCAAGTTAAATCCATTGGTATGAATGGAATCACTGATACCGTGTCAAGTTAAATCCATTGGTATGAATGGAATCACTGATACCGTGTCAAGTTAAATCCATTGGTATGAATGGAATCACTGATACCGTGTCAAGTTAAATCCATTGGTATGAATGGAATCACTGATACCGTGTCAAGTTAAATCCATTGGTATGAATGGAATCACTGATACCGTGTCAAGTTAAATCCATTGGTATGAATGGAATCACTGATACCGTGTCAAGTTAAATCCATTGGTATGAATGGAATCACAGACACCGTGTCAAGCTAAATCCATAAAAACACAGGAAGCGGTTTAGGAATAGGGTCTTTGTTTTAGAAAAGCTTTTGAGAAAACTAGAAATGCACATTGTGCATAAAACTACAGTAGTTTATTCAGTTTCCAGTCACAGTTAGTGTTATCATGTACTTTAACATCTGATAAAATAGAGATTAACTGGTTTAAATTTAACATAACAGATCCTTGCAAGACCTCGTCAGTTGTTTTCCGAGCCAGATGATAATAAGAGTGGTGTGAATGTAATCACTGACGTTATGGTGCTGGGAATAATAACACGACCGGCACATTATCAACAGTTTATTACGGCGAGTCATAAACTGGGTTGGCAACGAGAGCGACGGTCCACTGCCAACAGTCACAACCAACCACAGAAGTACATTCAAAACATATGAAATAGTTACGCTACAATAAACATAACAAGTGTCACGCCGCCTCAGATCACATCTACAACCCCCCCAGCAGTCCAGTAAAAATATCGACCTTGTTTGAAAAAAGGTGCTAATTCTTCCAAACGTTACGCAAGTCTTTCAAATAACAGATTTCTGTAGGGAGGAGGACCGTTTACAGCTCAAACTGGTTTGATGCAACAACACATAATAAGTCCATTGTCCAAACTGTCTGTCTGTCTCCCTCTTTCTGTCTGTCTGTCTGTCTCCCTCTTTCTGTCTGTCTGTCTGTCTGTCTGTCTCCCTCTTTCTGTCTGTCTGTCTGTCTGTCTGTCTGTCTGTCTGTCTTTCTGTCTGTCTGTCTGTCCATTGTCTGTCCAAACTGTCTCTTTCTGTCTGTGTCTCTCCCTCTTTCTGTCTGTCTGTCTGTCCCTCTTTCTGTCTGTCTGTCTGTCTGTCTGTCTCCCTCTTTCTGTCTGTCTGTCTGTCTCTCTCTTTCTGTCTGTCTGTCTCTCTGTCTCCCTCTTTCTGTCTGTCTGTGTCTGTCTGTCTGTCTGTCTGTCTGTCTCCCTCTTTCTGTCTGTCTGTCTGTCTGTCTCCCTCTTTCTGTCTGTCTGTCTGTCTGTCTCCTCTGTCTGTCTCTCCCTCTTTGTCTGTCTGTCTGTCTGTCTCCCTCTTTCTGTCTGTCTGTCTGTCTCCCTCTTTCTGTCTGTCTGTGAATGTCTGTCTGTCTCTTTCCTGTCTTTCTGTCTGTCTGTCTGTCTGTCTCCTGCCTCTTTCTGTCTGTGTCTGTCTGTCTCCTTTCTGTTCTGTCTGTCTGTCTGTCTGTCTCTCCCTCTTTTTGTCTGTCTGTCTGCCTCCCTCTTTCTGTCTGCCTCCCTCTTTCTGTCTGCCTCCCTCTTTCTGTCTGTCTCCCTCTTTCTGTCTGTCTGTCTCCCTCTTTCTGTCTGCCTGTCTCCCTCTCTGTCTGTCTGCCTGTCTGCCTCTTTCTCTGTCTGCCTGTCTCCCTCTTTCTGTCTGCCTGTCTCCCTCTTTCTGTCTGTCTGTGTCTGTCTGTCTCCCTCTTTCTGTCTGTCTGTCTGTCTCTCTCTGTCTGTCTGTCTGTCTGTCTGTCTGTCTGTCTGTCTGTCTCCCTCTTTCTGTCTGCTCCCTCTTTCTGTCTGCCTTTCTGTCTGCCTCCCTCTTTGTCTGCCTGCCTCCCTCTTTGTCTGCCTGCCTCCCTCTTTGTCTGCCTGTCTCCCTCTTTCTGTGTCTGTCTGTCTGTCTGTCTGTCTCAGACAGCACCCGTCAGCTCTGCGTTTCCAGGCCCCCTCTGACAGACCGTGTTTGAGCAGGTTAGTGTTCTCCGAGGCTCTCTCAGCTGTGTTTGACCTCATTGTAACTGGAGCCCGTGCATGGAGCCCACCCCCAAAACTCCCCAAAACACGGTCTACATCCCAAAACACACCCCATTCCCTATATAGTGCACTACACAGAGGCCTGGTCATAAGTAGCACACTGTATATTTGGAGATTGGATGCCATTTGGGACACAGCCCTATTGAGGCCCGTCCCAGCAGGTCCCTGTATCCCTCAAGACATGGACAAACCTACGAACACGATAAAACGTGATCCCTTCTCTTCCCTGGAAGAGAAACAGATGTTTTACGACTGTTAAAGAGAAAACGTCTCTCTCTTTGAAAAGACATTTCACAACGTTTTGGCACCTTTTGAAACTAGGTTTATATGAGCCTGCTGGGGGATGTCTGTGTAATGTGACGCTGAACATTTGCTTATAGTTTGTTATTGTAGTGTAATAATGGGTCAGAGACAGACAGTTGAAGTTAGGACCTGGAACATAATGTAATACTGGGACGTCCAGAAGTATTGGGACAGTGACACGTATTCTGGTTTTAGCGCTGTATTCCAGCACTTTGAAACGATACAATGACTACGAGACTATGAGGTTAAAGTGCAAACATCGAATTCGACAGTTGTGCAACTCTTACCATCACAAACATTGATAAATGACTGTTGGGGTTAGCTGATTACACACATGGATTTGATTTGTGGGCTGTAACTCAGTCTCTGGCTGGATATCACTCCAGGTTGGGGGTTTGACTAGCCAGGCCTGAGTGGATATCACACCAGCCCCAGGTGGGGGTTTGACTAGCCAGGCCTGAGTGGATATCACACCAGCCCCAGGTGGGGGTTTGACTAGCCAGGCCTGAGTGGATATCACACCAGCCCCAGGTGGGGGTTGACTAGCCAGGCCTGAGTGGATATCACACCAGCCCCAGGTGGGGGTTTGACTAGCCAGGCCTGAGTGGATATCACACCAGCCCCAGGTGGGGGTTGACTAGCCAGGCCTGAGTGGATATCACACCAGCCCCAGGTGGGGGGTTGACTAGCCAGGCCTGAGTGGATATCACACCAGCCCCAGGTGGGGGTTGACTAGCCAGGCCTGAGAGGATATCACACCAGCCCCAGGTGGGGGGTTGACTAGCCAGGCCTGAGTGGATATCACACCAGCCCCAGGTGGGGGTTTGACTAGCCAGGCCTGAGTGGATATCACACCAGCCCCAGGTGGGGGGTTGACTAGCCAGGCCTGAGTGGATATCACTCCAGCCCCAGGTGGGGGTTTGACTAGCCAGGCCTGAGAGGATATCACACCAGCCCAGGTGGGGGTTTGACTAGCCAGGCCTGAGTGGATATCACACCAGCCCCAGGTGGGGGTTTGACTAGCCAGGCCTGAGAGGATATCACACCAGCCCCAGGTGGGGGTTTGACTCGCCAGGCCTGAGAGGATATCACACCAGCCCCAGGTGGGGGTTTGACTAGCCAGGCCTGAGAGGATATCACACCAGCCCCAGGTGGGGGTTGACTAGCCAGGCCTGAGAGGATATCACACCACCCCCAGGTGGGGGGTTGACTAGCCAGGCCTGGTGGTCTCTGTCTGTACTGCGTCTCATCCGGTTTGATTAGTTATGTCTGATCTTAAATGGCACCCTATTTGCTACATAGTACACTACTTTTAGTCCAGAGCCCTACGTAGAAGATGTATATGGGCTCCGGTCAAACGTAGTGCACTACATAGGGAATAGGATGCCATTTAAGACGCACTAAGGTCTCACCTGAGTTCATGAGTTTCCACAGCTGGTCGACCAGAGCCTCGTTGCAGAGTGGAGACTCGGCTGCTTTGGTGAAGGGAGGGTTTTTACCCAGCATGCTTAGGATCTTGTGTCTGAATGAACATAGAGAAAGTGGAGGTTAACATCCGGTTACTTCACAGCCACAGACCATCACATAACACCTTTCCTGGTACAGACCATCACATAACACCTTTCCTGGAACAGACCATCACATAACACCTTTCCTGGGACAGACCATCACATAACACCTTTCCTGGAACAGACCATCACATAACACCTTTCCTGGGACAGACCATCACATAACACCTTTCCTGGAACAGACCATCACATAACACCTTTCCTGGAACAGACCATCACATAACACCTTTCCTGGAACAGACCATCACATAACACCTTTCCTGGAACAGACCATCACATAACACCTTTCCTGGAACAGACCATCACATAACACCTTTCCTGGGACAGACCATCACATAACACCTTTCCTGGGACAGACCATCACATAACACCTTTCCTGGGACAGACCATCACATAACACCTTTCCTGGGACAGACCATCACATAACACCTTTCCTGGGACAGACCATCACATAACACCTTTCCTGGGACAGACCATCACATAACACCTTTCCTGGGACAGACCATCACATAACACCTTTCCTGGGCCAGACCATCCATCACACAGACCATAACACCTTTCCTGGGACAGACCATCACATAACACCTTTCCTGGGACAGACCATCACATAACACCTTTCCTGGGACAAACCATCACATAACACCTTTCCTGGGACAGACCATCACATAACACCTTTCCTGGGACAGACCATCACATAACACCTTTCCTGGGACAAACCATCACATAACACCTTTCCTGGGACAGACCATCCATCACATAACACCTTTCCTGGGACAGACCATCCATCACATAACACCTTTCCTGGGACAGACCATCACATAAAACCTTTCCTGGGACAGACCATCACATAACACCTTTCCTGGGACAGACCATCACATAACACCTTTCCTGGGACAGACCATCACATAACACCTTTCCTGGGACAGACCATCACATAACACCTTTCCTGGGACAGACCATCACATAACACCTTTCCTGGGACAGACCATCACATAAAACCTTTCCTGGGACAGACCATCACATAACACCTTTCCTGGGACAGACCATCACATAACACCTTTCCTGGGACAGACCATCACATAACACCTTTCCTGGGACAGACCATCACATAACACCTTTCCTGGGACAGACCATCACACCTTTCCTGGGACAGACCATAACACCTTTCCTGGGACAGACCATCCATCACACAGACCATAACACCTTTCCTGGGACAGACCATCACATAACACCTTTCCTGGGACAGACCATCACATAACACCTTTCCTGGGACAGACCATCACATACCTTTCCTGGGACACCTTTTCCTGGGACAGACCATCACATAACACCTTTCCTGGGACAGACCATCACATAACACCTTTCCTGGGACAGACCATCACATAACACCTTTCCTGGGACAGACCATCACATAACACCTTTCCTGGGACAGACCATCACATAACACCTTTCCTGGGCCAGACCATCATCACATAACACCTTTCCTGGGACAGACCATCACATAACACCTTTCCTGGGACAGACCATCACATAACACCTTTCCTGGGACAGACCATCACATAACACCTTTCCTGGGACAGACCATCACATAACACCTTTCCTGGGACAGACCATCACATAACACCTTTCCTGGGACAGACCATCACATAACACCTTTCCTGGGACAGACCATCACATAACACCTTTCCTGGGACAGACCATCACATAACACCTTTCCTGGGACAGACCATCACATAACACCTTTCCTGGGACAGACCATCACATAACACCTTTCCTGGGACAGACCATCCATAACACCTTTCCTGGGACAGACCATCAACACCTTTCCTGGGACAGACCATCACATAACACCTTTCCTGGGACAGACCATCCATCACATAACACCTTTCCTGGGACAGACCATCACATAACACCTTTCCTGGGACAGACCATCACATAACACCTTTCCTGGGACAGACCATCACATAACACCTTTCCTGGGACAGACCATCACATAACACCTTTCCTGGGACAGACCATCACATAACACCTTTCCTGGGACAGACCATCACATAACACCTTTCCTGGGACAGACCATCACACCTTTCCTGGGACAACACCTTTCCTGGGACAGACCATCACATAACACCTTTCCTGGGACAGACCATCACATAACACCTTTCCTGGGACAGACCATCACATAACACCTTTCCTGGGACAGACCATCAACACCTTTCCTGGGACAGACCATCACATAACACCTTTCCTGGGACAGACCATCACATAACACCTTTCACAGACCAACACCTTTCCTGGGACAGACCATCACATAACACCTTTCCTGGGACAGACCATCACATAACACCTTTCCTGGGACAGACCATCACATAACACCTTTCCTGGGACAGACCATCACATAACACCTTTCCTGGGACAGACCATCACATAACACCTTTCCTGGGACAGACCATCACATAACACCTTTCCTGGGACAGACCATCACATAACACCTTTCCTGGGACAGACCATCACATAACACCTTTCCTGGGACAGACCATCACATAACACCTTTCCTGGGACAGACCATCACATAACACCTTTCCTGGGACAGACCATCACATAACACCTTTCCTGGGACAGACCATCACATAACACCCTGGGACAGACCATTTCCTGGGACAGACCATCACATAACACCTTTCCTGGGACAGACCATCACATAACACCTTTCCTGGGACAGACCATCACATAACACCTTTCCTGGAACAGACCATCACATAACACCTTTCCTGGGACAGACCATCACATAACACCTTTCCTGGGACAGACCATCACATAACACCTTTCCTGGGACAGACCATCACATAACACCTTTCCTGGGACAGACCATCACATAACACCTTTCCTGGTACAGACCATCACATAACACCTTTCCTGGGACAGACCATCACATAACACCTTTCCTGGGACATGGCAAATATCCGCTAATAAGGGAAACCGGATGATTCAGGATGAATATATTTAGATTCAAACCGCTGAGCAGGAAGTATCATCAATACATTTCCTCAGACTGTGGGTCTAAATGAGTTAATCAGTTGATGAATTCACTGTTACAGTCCTTGTTTTTACGCAGCACTAAATAAACTACCCCGTTGTCTTGCTGCCTTAAGACAAAATGTCCCCATATCCTGAAGCCAGATAAAGATGCATCATGATGTATTTATGTATGACCCAACAGACAAACCTGACACACACACAGTACCTGATGTAGTGAGCCGGGTCATTCTGGACCATGTTGAGCAGCCACTGCAGTTCCACGGAGCTCCTGTCAACTAGCAATAGACAGCATGTTAAAACACACACACACACACCTCTGTCCTGACAGCCAGGAAGGGCTGTGAGATTTATTAATTATGTGTATAATCAGCAGGGATTGTGTGGGAGTCAGAGCGTGTTGGAAAGGGATACTCTCTAGGGTAGGAGTCAGTGTGATGTTACTACTATAACAAGAAGGGATACTCTCTAGGTAGGAGTCAGTGTGATGTTACTACTATAACAAGAAGGGATACTCTCTAGGTAGGAGTCAGTGTGATGTTACTACTATAACAAGAAGGGATACTCTCTAGGTAGGAGTCAGTGTGATGTTACTACTATAACAAGAAGGGATACTCTCTAGGTAGGAGTCAGTGTGATGTTACTATAACTATATAACTCTCTAGGTAGGAGTCAGTGTGATGTTACAACTATAACAAGAAGGGATACTCTCTAGGTAGGAGTCAGTGTGATGTTACAACTATAACAAGAAGGGATACTCTCTGGGTAGGAGTCAGTGTGATGTTACTACTATAACAAGAAGGGATACTCTCTAGGTAGGAGTCAGTGTGATGTTACAACTATAACAAGAAGGGATACTCTCTGGTAGGAGTCAGTGTGATGTTACTACTATAACAAGAAGGGATACTCTCTAGGTAGGAGTCAGTGTGATGTTACTACTATAACAAGAAGGGATACTCTCTAGGTAGGAGTCAGTGTGATGTTACAACTATAACAAGAAGGGATACTCTCTAGGTAGGAGTCAGTGTGATGTTACTACTATAACAAGAAGGGATACTCTCTAGGTAGGAGTCAGTGTGATGTTACTACTATAACAAGAAGGGATAGAGTCAGTGTGATGTTACTAACAAGAAGGATACTCTCTAGGGTAGGAGTCAGTGTGATGTTACAACTATAACAAGAAGGGATACTCTCTAGGTAGGAGTCAGTGTGATGTTACAACTATAACAAGAAGGGATACTCTCTAGGTAGGAGTCAGTGTGATGTTACTACTATAACAAGAAGGGATACTCTCTAGGTAGGAGTCAGTGTGATGTTACTACTATAACAAGAAGGGATACTCTCTAGGTAGGAGTCAGTGTGATGTTACAACTATAACAAGAAGGGATACTCTCTAGGTAGGAGTCAGTGTGATGTTACTACTATAACAAGAAGGGATACTCTCTAGGTAGGAGTCAGTGTGATGTTACTACTATAACAAGAAGGGATACTCTCTAGGTAGGAGTCAGTGTGATGTTACTACTATAACAAGAAGGGATACTCTCTAGGTAGGAGTCAGTGTGATGTTACTACTATAACAAGAAGGGATACTCTCTAGGTAGGAGTCAGTGTGATGTTACAACTATAACAAGAAGGGATACTCTCTAGGTAGGAGTCAGTGTGATGTTACAACTATAACAAGAAGGGATACTCTCTAGGTAGGAGTCAGTGTGATGTTACAACTATAACAAGAAGGGATACTCTCTAGGTAGGAGTCAGTGTGATGTTACTACTATAACAAGAAGGGATACTCTCTAGGTAGGAGTCAGTGTGTTGTTACTACTATAACAAGAAGGGATACTCTCTAGGTAGGAGTCAGTGTGATGTTACTACTATAACAAGAAGGGATACTCTCTAGGTAGGAGTCAGTGTGATGTTACTACTATAACAAGAAGGGATACTCTCTAGGTAGGAGTCAGTGTGATGTTACAACTATAACAAGAAGGGATACTCTCTAGGTAGGAGTCAGTGTGATGTTACAACTATAACAAGAAGGGATACTCTCTAGGTAGGAGTCAGTGTGATGTTACTACTATAACAACTCTCTGGAAGGTGATACTCTCTGGGTAGGAGTCAGTGTGATGTTACTACTATAACAAGAAGGGATACTCTCTAGGTAGGAGTCAGTGTGATGTTACTACTATAACAAGAAGGATACTCTCTGGTAGGAGTCAGTGTGATGTTACTACTATAACAAGAAGGGATACTCTCTAGGTAGGAGTCAGTGTGATGTTACTACTATAACAAGAAGGGATACTCTCTAGGTAGGAGTGTGATGTTACAGTGTGATGTGTATGTTACACTATAACAAGAAGGGATACTCTCTATAGGAGTCAGTGTGATGTTACTACTATAACAAGAAGGGATACTCTCTAGGTAGGAGTCAGTGTGATGTTACAGCACTATAACAAGAAGGGATACTCAAGAAGGGATACTCTCTAGGTAGGAGTCAGTGTGATGTTACTACTATAACAAGAAGGGATACTCTCTTAGAGT
This sequence comes from Oncorhynchus keta, assembly GCF_023373465.1. Lineage (NCBI taxonomy): Eukaryota > Metazoa > Chordata > Actinopteri > Salmoniformes > Salmonidae > Oncorhynchus > Oncorhynchus keta. The sequence continues at coordinate 40,964 of NW_026281027.1, read as the reverse complement.
CAGTGTGATGTTACTACTATAACAAGAAGGGATACTCTCTAGGTAGGAGTCACTATAACAAGAAGGGATACTATCTAGGTAGGAGTCAGTGTGATGTTACTACTATAACAAGAAGGGATACTCTCTAGGTAGGAGTCAGTGTGATGTTACTACTATAACAAGAAGGGATACTCTCTAGGTAGGAGTCAGTGTGATGTTACTACTATAACAAGAAGGGATACTCTCTAGGTAGGAGTCAGTGTGATGTTACTACTATAACAAGAAGGGATACTCTCTAGGTAGGAGTCAGTGTGATGTTACTACTATAACAAGAAGGGATACTCTCTAGGTAGGAGTCAGTGTGATGTTACTACTATAACAAGAAGGGATACTCTCTGGGTAGGAGTCAGTGTGATGTTACTACTATACGATCTGATATACCACGGCTGTCAGCCAATCAGCATTCAGGGCTGGAACCACACAGTTTATAATGAGGTTTATAGCAGGGAGTGTGTGTGTATGCTTCTACACCTGCATTGCTTGCCGTTTGAGGTTTTAGGTTGTGTTACTGTACAGCACTTTGAGATATCAGCTGATGTACGAAGGGCTATATAAATACATTTGATTTGATTTGTGTGTGTGTGCATGTTGCTTCTACAGGTGAGATGCTGTCTCTCTAGCTAGTAGCTACAGCCCACAGAGTGAAACAGACGGATGACTGAGAAAGGTGCCATTCAGTCTGGATGGAGGGATATTTAGGGTCAAGATGTTCAACCCCACAGATTAAAACAGACTGACTGGTGAGTCTGGATGGATATTTAGGATCAAGATGTTCACCCCACAGATTAAAACAGACTGACTGGTGATGGATGGATATTTAGGGTCAAGATGTTCACCCCACAGATTAAAACAGACTGACTGGTGATGGATGGATATTTAGGGTCAAGATGTTCAACCCCAGAGATTAAAACAGACTGACTAGTGA
>NW_026281027.1:0-35000 GCF_023373465.1 Oncorhynchus keta | reverse complement strand
GTAGGAAGTAGCTCTGGAAGCTGATGAAGGTGTTGGTCTTGACGATGTTTGGACAGCTCTTACAGCAGAACATTCTGGTGAACAGAGACTTCATGGCTGGAGGACCGGTCCAGGTGCTCATCATGGAGTTGGCGATCTATGAATGTTAAAAACAGGAAAATACGTGATACAGCGTCCTGCTCCTGTTCTATCTGAGCTGATGTGTGACAGCTAGCTATCCTCCTCCTGTTCTATCTGAGCTGATGTGTGACAGCTAGCTATCCTCTTCCTGTTCTATCTGAGCTGATGTGTGACAGCTAGCTATCCTCCTCCTGTTCTATCTGAGCTGATGTGTGACAGCTAGCTATCCTCTTCCTGTTCTATCTGAGCTGATGTGTGACAGCTAGCTATCCTCTTCCTGTTCTATCTGAGCTGATGTGTGACAGCTAGCTATCCTCCTCCTGTTCTATCTGAGCTGATGTGTGACAGCTAGCTATCCTCCTCCTGTTCTATCTGAGCTGATGTGTGACAGCTAGCTATCCTCTTCCTGTTCTATCTGAGCTGATGTGTGACAGCTAGCTATCCTGCTCCTGTTCTATCTGAGCTGATGTGTGACAGCTAGCTATCCTCTTCCTGTTCTATCTGAGCTGATGTGTGACAGCTAGCTATCCTCCTCCTGTTCTATCTGAGCTGATGTGTGACAGCTAGCTATCCTGCTCCTGTTCTATCTGAGCTGATGTGTGACAGCTAGCTATCCTCTTCCTGTTCTATCTGAGCTGATGTGTGACAGCTAGCTATCCTCTTCCTGTTCTATCTGAGCTGATGTGTGACAGCTAGCTATCCTCCTCCTGTTCTATCTGAGCTGATGTGTGACAGCTAGCTATCCTCTTCCTGTTCTATCTGAGCTGATGTGTGACAGCTAGCTATCCTCTTCCTGTTCTATCTGAGCTGATGTGTGACAGCTAGCTATCCTCTTCCTGTTCTATCTGAGCTGATGTGTGACAGCTAGCTATCCTCTTCCTGTTCTATCTGAGCTGATGTGTGACAGCTAGCTATCCTCTTCCTGTTCTATCTGAGCTGATGTGTGACAGCTAGCTATCCTCTTCCTGTTCTATCTGAGCTGATGTGTGACAGCTAGCTATCCTCTTCCTGTTCTATCTGAGCTGATGTGTGACAGCTAGCTATCCTGCTCCTGTTCTATCTGAGCTGATGTGTGACAGCTAGCTATCCTCTTCCTGTTCTATCTGAGCTGATGTGTGACAGCTAGCTATCCTCTTCCTGTTCTATCTGAGCTGATGTGTGACAGCTAGCTATCCTCTTCCTGTTCTATCTGAGCTGATGTGTGACAGCTAGCTATCCTCTTCCTGTTCTATCTGAGCTGATGTGTGACAGCTAGCTATCCTCTTCCTGTTCTATCTGAGCTGATGTGTGACAGCTAGCTATCCTCTTCCTGTTCTATCTGAGCTGATGTGTGACAGCTAGCTATCCTCTTCCTGTTCTATCTGAGCTGATGTGTGACAGCTAGCTATCCTCTTCCTGTTCTATCTGAGCTGATGTGTGACAGCTAGCTATCCTCCTCCTGTTCTATCTGAGCTGATGTGTGACAGCTAGCTATCCTCCTCCTGTTCTATCTGAGCTGATGTGTGACAGCTAGCTATCCTCTTCCTGTTCTATCTGAGCTGATGTGTGACAGCTAGCTATCCTCTTCCTGTTCTATCTGAGCTGATGTGTGACAGCTAGCTATCCTCCTCCTGTTCTATCTGAGCTGATGTGTGACAGCTAGCTATCCTCCTCCTGTTCTATCTGAGCTGATGTGTGACAGCTAGCTATCCTCTTCCTGTTCTATCTGAGCTGATGTGTGACAGCTAGCTATCCTCTTCCTGTTCTATCTGAGCTGATGTGTGACAGCTAGCTATCCTCTTCCTGTTCTATCTGTGATGTGTGACAGCTATCCTCCTGTTCTATCTGAGCTGATGTGTGACAGCTAGCTATCCTCTTCCTGTTCTATCTGAGCTGATGTGTGACAGCTAGCTATCCTCTTCCTGTTCTATCTGAGCTGATGTGTGACAGCTAGCTATCCTCTTCCTGTTCTATCTGAGCTGATGTGTGACAGCTAGCTATCCTCTTCCTGTTCTCTATCAGCTGATCCTCTTCCTGTTCTATCTGCTGATGTGTGACAGCTAGCTATCCTCTTCCTGTTCTATCTGAGCTGATGTGTGACAGCTAGCTATCCTCTTCCTGTTCTATCTGAGCTGATGTGTGACAGCTAGCTATCCTCCTCCTGTTCTATCTGAGCTGATGTGTGACAGCTAGCTATCCTCTTCCTGTTCTATCTGAGCTGATGTGTGACAGCTAGCTATCCTCTTCCTGTTCTATCTGAGCTGATGTGTGACAGCTAGCTATCCTCTTCCTGTTCTATCTGAGCTGATGTGTGACAGCTAGCTATCCTCTTCCTGTTCTATCTGAGCTGATGTGTGACAGCTAGCTATCCTCTTCCTGTTCTATCTGAGCTGATGTGTGACAGCTAGCTATCCTCTTCCTGTTCTATCTGAGCTGATGTGTGACAGCTAGCTATCCTCCTCCTGTTCTATCTGAGCTGATGTGTGACAGCTAGCTATCCTCTTCCTGTTCTATCTGAGCTGATGTGTGACAGCTAGCTATCCTCTTCCTGTTCTATCTGAGCTGATGTGTGACAGGTAGCTATCCTCCTCCTGTTCTATCTGAGCTGATGTGTGACAGCTATCTGAGCTATCCTCTTCCTGTTCTATCTGAGCTGATGTGTGACAGCTAGCTATCCTCTTCCTGTTCTATCTGAGCTGATGTGTGACAGCTAGCTATCCTCTTCCTGTTCTATCTGAGCTGATGTGTGACAGCTAGCTATCCTCTTCCTGTTCTATCTGAGCTGATGTGTGACTTCCTCTTCCTGTTCTATCTGAGCTGATGTGTGACAGCTAGCTATCCTCTTCCTGTTCTATCTGAGCTGATGTGTGACAGCTAGCTATCCTCTTCCTGTTCTATCTGAGCTGATGTGTGACAGCTAGCTATCCTCTTCCTGTTCTATCTGAGCTGATGTGTGACAGCTAGCTATCCTCTTCCTGTTCTATCTGAGCTGATGTGTGACAGCTAGCTATCCTCTTCCTGTTCTATCTGAGCTGATGTGTGACAGCTAGCTATCCTCTTCCTGTTCTATCTGAGCTGATGTGTGACAGCTAGCTATCCTCTTCCTGTTCTATCTGAGCTGATGTGTGACAGCTAGCTATCCTCTTCCTGTTCTATCTGAGCTGATGTGTGACAGCTAGCTGTTCTATCTTCCAGCTAGCTGTCCTCTTCCTGTTCTATCTGAGCTGATGTGTGACAGCTAGCTATCCTCTTCCTGTTCTATCTGAGCTGATGTGTGACAGCTAGCTATCCTCTTCCTGTTCTATCTGAGCTGATGTGTGACAGCTAGCTATCCTCTTCCTGTTCTATCTGAGCTGATGTGTGACAGCTAGCTATCCTCTTCCTGTTCTATCTGAGCTGATGTGTGACAGCTAGCTCCTCTTCCTGTTCTATCTGAGCTGATGTGTGACAGCTAGCTATCCTCTTCCTGTTCTATCTGAGCTGATGTGTGACAGCTAGCTATCCTCTTCCTGTTCTATCTGAGCTGATGTGTGACAGCTAGCTATCCTCTTCCTGTTCTATCTGAGCTGATGTGTGACAGCTAGCTATCCTCTTCCTGTTCTATCTGAGCTGATGTGTGACAGCTAGCTATCCTCTTCCTGTTCTATCTGAGCTGATGTGTGACAGCTAGCTATCCTCTTCCTGTTCTATCTGAGCTGATGACAGCTAGCTATCCTCCTCCTGTTCTATCTGAGCTATCCTCTTCCTGTTCTATCTGAGCTGATGTGTGACAGCTAGCTATCCTCTTCCTGTTCTATCTGAGCTGATGTGTGACAGCTAGCTATCCTCTTCCTGTTCTATCTGAGCTGATGTGTGACAGCTAGCTATCCTCTTCCTGTTCTATCTGAGCTGATGTGTGACAGCTAGCTATCCTCTTCCTGTTCTATCTGAGCTGATGTGTGACAGCTAGCTATCCTCTTCCTGTTCTATCTGAGCTGATGTGTGACAGCTAGCTATCCTCTTCCTGTTCTATCTGAGCTGATGTGTGACAGCTAGCTATCCTCTTCCTGTTCTATCTGAGCTGATGTGTGACAGCTAGCTATCCTCTTCCTGTTCTATCTGAGCTGATGTGTGACAGCTAGCTATCCTCTTCCTGTTCTATCTGAGCTGATGTGTGACAGCTAGCTATCCTCCTCCTGTTCTATCTGAGCTGATGTGTGACAGCTAGCTATCCTCTTCCTGTTCTATCTGAGCTGATGTGTGACAGCTAGCTATCCTCCTCCTGTTCTATCTGAGCTGATGTGTGACAGCTAGCTATCCTCTTCCTGTTCTATCTGAGCTGATGTGTGACAGCTAGCTATCCTCTTCCTGTTCTATCTGAGCTGATGTGTGACAGCTAGCTATCCTCCTCCTGTTCTATCTGAGCTGATGTGTGACAGCTAGCTATCCTCTTCCTGTTCTATCTGAGCTGATGTGTGACAGCTAGCTATCCTCTTCCTGTTCTATCTGAGCTGATGTGTGACAGCTAGCTATCCTCCTCCTGTTCTATCTGAGCTGATGTGTGACAGCTAGCTATCCTCTTCCTGTTCTATCTGAGCTGATGTGTGACAGCTAGCTATCCTCTTCCTGTTCTATCTGAGCTGATGTGTGACAGCTAGCTATCCTGGTGAACAGGGACTTCACAGAGCAGTGGAGTTCGCTATCTAGACACAGAAGATACTAAATAATAGACATATTAGCTAGTAATCTAACTGGGATGACACATGACACCCTGAAGAAGGTTTCCTGGACAAAACGTTGCAATATTCATTTGAAAGTTAACTGCAAGGGGACAAGAGAGTGTAACTGAGATGAGATTTTCTAGTCTGGCTTCTAGCAGACTGGCTTCTAGCCTGTTACATGAGGAAGTGACAGAGCTGAGGGTCTCCCTGCTCTCTCTCAGCAGGATATTAGAGAGAAGGACAGAGCCGAGGGTCTCCCTGCTCTCTCTCAGCAGGATGTTAGAGAGAAGGACAGAGCTGAGGGTCTCCCTGCTCTCGCTCAGCAGGATGTTAGAGAAGGACAGAGCCGAGGGTCTCCCTGCTCTCTCTCAGCAGGATGTTAGAGAAGGACAGAGCCGAGGGTCTCCCTGCTCTCTCTCAGCAGGATGTTAGAGAAGGACAGAGCCGAGGGTCTCCCTGCTCTCTCTCAGCAGGATGTTAGAGAAGGACAGAGCCGAGGGTCTCCCTGCTCTCTCTCAGCAGGATATTAGAGAGAAGGACAGAGCCAGGGTCTCCCTGCTCTCTCTCAGCAGGATATTAGAGAGAAGGACAGAGCCGAGGGTCTTCCTGCTCTCTCTCAGCAGGATATTAGAGAGAAGGACAGAGCCGAGGGTCTCCCTGCTCTCTCTCAGCAGGATATTAGAGAGAAGGACAGAGCCGAGGGTCTCCCTGCTCTCTCTCAGCAGGATATTAGAGAGAAGGACAGAGCCGAGGGTCTCCCTGCTCTCTCTCAGCAGGATGTTAGAGAGAAGGACAGAGCCGAGGGTCGCCCTGCTCTCTCTCAGCAGGATATTAGAGAGAAGGACAGAGCTGAGGGTCTCCCTGCTCTCTCTCAGCAGGATGTTAGAGAGAAGGACAGAGCCGAGGGTCTCCCTGCTCTCTCTCAGCAGGATGTTAGAGAAGGACAGAGCTGAGGGTCTCCCTGCTTTCTCTCAGCAGGATATTAGAGAGAAGGACAGAGCTGAGGGTCTCCCCTGCTCTCTCTCAGCAGGATGTTAGAGAGGACAGAGCTGAGGGTCTCCCTGCTCTCTCTCAGCAGGATGTTAGAGAGAAGGACAGAGCCGAGGGTCTCCCTGCTCTCTCTCAGCAGGATGTTAGAGAGAAGGACAGAGTCGAGGGTCTCCCTACAGGGCTGGGGCGAGCGGTCAGGATGTTGTCATTTTTCAGCAAGGTAAACACAAGGCCCTGGGGTGGACGGGTGTGTGTATATGTGAGTGTGTGTATCTAAGTGCGGGTGTGTGGACTCTGCTTGGACTTGCCCCGAAGCCTTTCCTGCCGGCTCCCACTCATTCAACAAAGACAGCCCATCACCGGGCTGCCAAGGCTATCAGGGGTACATCCTGTTAACATCAACTAGATAAATTCAATTCTGGAAGCCAATGAAACCATGAAATTAAATAACCATGGAACTCCACATTTAAAGAAAATTATTGATTCAGGTGAAAATATTATAAATGGAGGAAATGAATCGGATATGGGGGGGGTGACGGATAAAGCCAAAACAATCCACAGGATAATAACGTTCTACAGGGGTTGTCGAATTGGGTTTTAAAAGAAGAACACGAAGACGAGGAGGGTGGGTGGCCTACTGCCACAGCAGTCCCCTTGGCTTAGAATAAAGGAATGATGTGCTCAACTATGGATTCACCACACTAAAACCCCACCGTGGTTAATGGAGGGATAAAGATGGATGTATGGGTGAAGCGGACCTCTTACCTTGGCGAGGCAGAAGCAGGCGCCCTGGCGGACCTCTTACCTTGGCGAGGCAGAAGCAGGCGCCCTGGCGGACCTCTTACCTTGGCGAGGCAGAAGCAGGCGCCCTGGCGGACCTCTTACCTTGGCGAGGCAGAAGCAGGCGCCCTGGCGGACCTCTTACCTTGGCGAGGCAGAAGCAGGCGCCCTGGCGGACCTCTTACCTTGGCGAGGCAGAAGCAGGCGCCCTGGCGGACCTTGTAGAAACACTGGTCCTGTTCTAGGATGTCAGTGAGGGCCAGACGGGAGGCCGGCGTGGGGAACTTCTCCAGGGCTAAAATAGACTCCTCCTGGGCCACGACGTCACGCTCGTACCTGAGGAAGATACTTCTGAACCATGAAGAATACTACCAGGACAAACAAACACACCTTTTCTCCTTCGCATTGAACTCCATGTTGAAATGGCAGATCTATATGTGCTATCACAGCCCTGTGGCGTGATCTGTAGTCGCGGCGCCTCTGTGGCGTGATCTGTAGTCGCGGCGCCTGTGGCGTGATCTGTAGTCGCGGCTCTGTGGCGTGATCTGTAGTCGCGGCTCTGTGGCGTGATCTGTAGTCACAGCCCTGTGGCGTGATCTGTAGTCACGGCCCTGTGGCGTGATCTGTAGTCGCGGCGCTGTGGCGTGATCTGTAGTCGCGGCTCTGTGGCGTGATCTGTAGTCGCGGCTCTGTGGCGTGATCTGTAGTCGCGGCGCCTCTGTGGCGTGATCTGTAGTCGCGGCGCCTCTGTGGCGTGATCTGTAGTCGCGGCACTGTGGCGTGATATATAGTCGTGGCTCTGTGGCGTGATCTGTAGTCGTGGCTCTGTGGCGTGATCTGTAGTCGCGGCACTGTGGCGTGATCTGTAGTCGTGGCTCTGTGGCGTGATCTGTAGTCGCGGCACTGTGGCGTGATATATAGTCGTGGCTCTGTGGCGTGATCTGTAGTCGTGGCTCTGTGGCGTGATCTGTAGTCGCGGCACTGTGGCGTGATCTGTAGTCGTGGCTCTGTGGCGTGATCTGTAGTCGTGGCTCTGTGGCGTGATCTGTAGTCGCGGCTCTGTGGCGTGATCTGTAGTCGTGGCTCTGTGGCGTGATCTGTAGTCGCGGCGCCTCTGTGGCGTGATCTGTAGTCGCGGCACTGTGGCGTGATCTGTAGTCGCGGCACTGTGGCGTGATTTGTAGTCGTGGCTCTGTGGCGTGATCTGTAGTCGTGGCTCTGTGGCGTGATCTGTAGTCGCGGCTCTGTGGCGTGATCTGTAGTCGCGGCTCTGTGGCGTGATCTGTAGTCGCGGCACTGTGGCGTGATCTGTAGTCGCGGCACTGTGGCGTGATCTGTAGTCGTGGCTCTGTGGCGTGATCTGTAGTCGTGGCTCTGTGGCGTGATCTGTAGTCGTGGCTCTGTGGCGTGATCTGTAGTCGCGGCTCTGTGGCGTGATCTGTAGTCGCGGCTCTGTGGCGTGATCTGTACTCTGTGGCGTGATCTGTAGTCGCGGCTCTGTGGCGTGATCTGTAGTTGCGGCGCCTCTGTGGCGTGATCTGTAGTCGCGGCGCTGTGGCGTGATCTGTAGTCGCGGCTCTAAGGCGTGATCTGCAGTCGCGGCGCTGTGGCGTGATCTGTAGTCGCGGCGCTGTGGCGTGATCTGTAGTCGCGGCGCTGTGGCGTGATCTGTAGTCGCGGCGCTGTGGCGTGATCTGTAGTCGCGGTGCTGTGGCGTGATCTGTAGTCATCTTTGTCATGTTTGTAAATAAGGATAGTCTTTTTTAACTTGTGCTCAAGAATACATGAAGAAACAAATCCATGCAACGGCCAGTTCCTAAAAGTAAAAGGTGAAGAGTCCTGTACCTGAGCTGGTACTGCCACATGAAGTCTGCCTGCTCAAACTCCACCTTACGCAGGATGGACATGTCCGGATCGATCCGGATCCACAGCAAGGGAGAATCCGCACTGCGGGAGAAACAGAGTGAAGTTTTAGGTTCTTTAAGGAACGGAACGAACGGAACACTTGTCTTTTAAGGAGAGTGGCCTGTCTGAATTCAACTGATTTGACTAAAACTTTTAACTGTTGATTATTTTAATGGCGAGATCCTTTATTCCCGCTGAGGATAGGACGTAAACTACTGAGGGTAGGACGTAAACTACTGAGGGTAGAATGTAAACTACTGAGGGTAGGACTAAACTACTGAGGGTAGAACGTAAACTACTGAGGCTAGAACGTAAACTACTGAGGGTAGAATGTAAACTACTGAGGCTAGGGCGTAAACTACTGAGGCTAGGACGTAAACTACTGAGGCTAGGACGTAAACTACTGAGGGTAGGACTAAACTTCTGAAGCTAGAACGTAAACTACTGAGGGTAGGACGTAAACTACTGAGGCTAGGACGTAAACTACTGAGGCTAGGACGTAAACTACTGAGGGTAGGACTAAACTACTGAAGCTAGAACGTAAACTACTGAGGGTAGAACGTAAACTACTGAGGCAAGAACGTAAACTACTGAGGCTAGGACGTAAACTACTGAGGCTAGGACGTAAACTACTGAGGCTAGGACGTAAACTACTGAGGCTAGGACTAAACTACTGAAGCTAGGACGTAAACTACTGAGGCTAGGACGTAAACTACTGAGGCTAGGACGTAAACTACTGAGGGTAGGACTAAACTACTGAAGCTAGAACGTAAACTACTGAGGCTAGGACTAAACTACTGAAGCTAGAACGTAAACTACTGAGGGTAGGACGTAAACTACTGAGGGTAGAATGTAAACTACTGAGGCTAGAACGTAAACTACTGAGGCAAGAACGTAAACTACTGAGGCTAGAACGTAAACTACTGAGGGTAGGACTAAACTACTGAAGCTAGAACGTAAACTACTGAGGGTAGGACGTAAACTACTGAGGGTAGAATGTAAACTACTGAGGGTAGGACTAAACTACTGAGGGTAGGACGTAAACTACTGAGGGTAGAATGTAAACTACTGAGGGTAGAATGTAAACTACTGAGGCTAGGGCGTAAACTACTGAGGCTAGGACTAAACTACTGAGGGTAGAATGTAAACTACTGAGGCTAGGGCGTAAACTACTGAGGCTAGGACGTAAACTACTGAGGCTAGGATTAAACTAGAGGCTAGGACGTAAACTACTGAGGGTAGGACTAAATTACTAAGGCTAGAACGTAAACTACTGAGGCTAGGACGTAAACTACTGAGGGTAGGACTAAACTACTGAGGCTAGGACGTAAACTACTGAGGGTAGGACTAAATTACTAAGGCTAGAACGTAAACTACTGAGGCTAGGACGTAAACTACTGAGGGTAGGACTAAACTACTGAGGCTAGAACGTAAACTACTGAGGGTAGGACGTATACTACAGAGGGTAGAATGTAAACTACTGAGGCTAGGACGTAAACTACTGAGTATCAGTGCTGCTCTCCCTAGTCCTGTAGTATCAGTGCTGCTCTCCCTAGTCCTGTAGTATCAGTGCTGCTCTCCCTAGCTCTGTAGTATCAGTGCTGCTCTCCCTAGCTCTGTAGTATCAGTGCTGCTCTCCCTAGTCCTGTAGTATCAGTGCTGCTCTCCCTAGCTCTGTAGTATCAGTGCCGCTCTCCCTAGCTCTGTAGTATCAGTGCCGCTCTCCCTAGCTCTGTAGTATCAGTGCCGCTCTCCCTAGCTCTGTAGTATCAGTGCCGCTCTCCCTAGCTCTGTAGTATCAGTGCCGCTCTCCCTAGCTCTGTAGTATCAGTGCTGCTCTCCCTAGTCCTGTAGTATCAGTGCTGCTCTCCCTAGTCCTGTAGTATCAGTGCTGCTCTCCCTAGTCCTGTAGTATCAGTGCTGCTCTCCCTAGTCCTGTAGTATCAGTGCTGCTCTCCCTAGCTCTGTAGTATCAGTGCTGCTCTCCCTAGTCCTGTAGTATCAGTGCTGCTCTCCCGAGTCCTGTAGTATCAGTGCAAGAATGGGAGCAGTATAAAACAGTATACGGTCTTACTCCATAGCAGACAGGTGAGTGAGTGAGTGAATGAGCAGTATGCAGTCTTACTCCATAGCAGACAGGTCCATGTCAACCTCCTCCCCGTTCATCAAAGGGATCTTCTTCTTCTTGTTTCTAGAGCAGGAAGAAAATACAGATTCTAAGGAGACGGAGATAAACTGAGGGATACTTGGTCCTCCAAACTACAGCTAAGATGGTATTACATTAGGCTTGATCCTCCAAACTACAGCTAAGATGGCATTACATTAGGCTTGATCCTCCAAACTACAGCTAAGATGGCATTACATTAGGCTTGATCCTCCAAACTACAGCTAAGACAGCATTACATTAGGCTTGATCCTCCAAACTACAGCTAAGATGGCATTACATTAGGCTTGGTCCTCCAAACTACAGCTAAGATGGCATTACATTAGGCTTGGTCCTCCAAACTACAGCTAAGACAGCATTACATTAGGCTTGATCCTCCAAACTACAGCTAAGATGGCATTACATTAGGCTTGATCCTCCAAACTACAGCTAAGATGGCATTACATTAGGCTTGATCCTCCAAACTACAGCTAAGATGGCATTGCATTAGGCTTGATCCTCCAAACTACAGCTAAGATAACATTAGATCCTCCAAACTACAGCTAAGATGGCATTACATTAGGCTTGATCCTCCAAACTACAGCTAAGATGGCATTACATTAGGCTTGATCCTCCAAACTACAGCTAAGATGGCATTGCATTAGGCTTGATCCTCCAAACTACAGCTAAGATGGCATTACATTAGGCTTGATCCTCCAAACTACAGCTAAGATGGTATTACATTAGGCTTGATCCTCCAAACTACAGCTAAGATGGTATTACATTAGGCTTGATCCTCCAAACTACAGCTAAGATGGCATTACATTAGGCTTGATCCTCCAAACTACAGCTAAGATGGTATTACATTAGGCTTGATCCTCCAAACTACAGCTAAGATGGTATTACATTAGGCTTGATCCTCCTAACTACAGCTAAGATGGCATTACATTAGGCTTGATCCTCCAAACTACAGCTAAGATGGCATTACATTAGGCTTGATCCTCCAAACTACAGCTAAGATGGCATTACATTAGGCTTGATCCTCCAAACTACAGCTAAGATGGCATTACATTAGGCTTGGTCCTCCAAACTACAGCTAAGATGGCATTACATTAGGCTTGATCCTCCAAACTACAGCTAAGATGGCATTGCATTAGGCTTGATCCTCCAAACTACAGCTAAGATGGTATTACATTAGGCTTGGTCCTCCAAACTACAGCTAAGATGGCATTGCATTAGGCTTGATCCTCCAAACTAGAGCTAAGATGGCATTACATTAGGCTTGAACCTCCAAACTACAGCTAAGATGGCATTACATTAGGCTTGATCCTCCAAACTACAGCTAAGATGGCATTACATTAGGCTTGATCCTCCTAACTACAGCTAAGATGGCATTACATTAGGCTTGGTCCTCCAAACTACAGCTAAGATGGCATTACATTAGGCTTGATCCTCCAAACTACAGCTAAGATGGTATTACATTAGGCTTGATCCTCCAAACTACAGCTAAGATGGCATTACATTAGGCTTGATCCTCCAAACTACAGCTAAGATGGTATTACATTAGGCTTGATCCTCCAAACTACAGCTAAGATGGCATTACATTAGGCTTGGTCCTCCAAACTACAGCTAAGATGGTATTACATTAGGCTTGATCCTCCAAACTACAGCTAAGATGGCATTACATTAGGCTTGATCCTCCAAACTACAGCTAAGATGGCATTACATTAGGCTTGATCCTCCAAACTACAGCTAAGATGGCATTACATTAGGCTTGATCCTCCAAACTACAGCTAAGATGGTATTACATTAGGCTTGATCCTCCAAACTACAGCTAAGATGGCATTGCATTAGGCGTATTGAAATGTGTTAGTAATAACAGAAACAAGATGCTTGAGTTTACCGTCTGCTCTTGGAGTGACAGGGGATGTCGTGCTTCAGGCTGTTCTCTTCTATCTGTAGCGTGTGGTTGAAGGACCCATCCAGCTCCTGGACTGTCACCTTGATGGGTCCCTACAGAACAAAGACAGTGATTCACCTTACTACTAAATCTCAGACTTGGGTCAAACACAAAATGTCAAATACGTGCGGTAGTTTGATTTAGCTTTGCTGGTACAATGGAACCAATCGAATAGTCCCAAAAGTGCTAACTAAGGCCTATCCCGCACACCAGTGAAGTTAACCCAGTTCAAAGAGGACCGACCACATATTTCTGTGTTCCAGAGGAGGTGTAGTCCTGTCGAATCTCCAGTTCTAGAACGTTCCGTTTCCTGTTGAAGGCAAAACTGCCAAAGAACTTCACCACCGCACTCTGGTCTCTGTGGGCTTGAATTAAGGCTAATATCTAAACTGAAACAATTACAGCACTGATCCCAATCAGGGGTACAATGGTAGTTCAACGTAATAACTGGAGCGATCGGGCGTGAATCATTAAATTACTGCAGTGTAATAACCACAGGAATGGTTTTGGAAAACGTTGGTGCTCTGGTATATTTCCAGTTGTATAGTGGATATTAAATCATTCAGTGTCTTGATATTACATACAGACTATAAACAGACAAGACCTTTCTGCTGACTGGTGATATGTACAATACATTTCCTTGTCAGTTGACAACTCTGGACATTACAGTGAACTTATAAGATACAAAATCAGTCATCTGAAAATGCTAAACTCATATATATGATTCTTCTGTTGAAGGATTAAATTATTACACTGCTTAAAGAGGCTTTATAAACAGGCCAGTCGGTCCTTAGTGTTCTAACCAGGCCAGTCAGTTCTTAGTGTTCTAACCAGGCCAGTCAGTTCTTAGTGTTCTAACCAGGCCAGTCAGTTCTTAGTGTTCTAACCAGGCCAGTCAGTTCTTAGTGTTATAACCAGGCCAGTCAGTTCTTAGTGTTATAACCAGGCCAGTCAGTTCTTAGTGTTCTAACCAGGCCAGTCAGTTCTCAGTGTTCTAACCAGGCCAGTCAGTGTTCTAACCAGGCCAGTCCATTCTAACCAGGCCAGTCAGTTCTTAGTGTTCTAACCAGGCCAGTCAGTTCTTAGTGTTCTAACCAGGCCAGTCAGTTCTTAGTGTTCTAACCAGGCCAGTCAGTTCTTAGTGTTCTAACCAGGCCAGTCAGTTCTTAGTGTTCTAACCAGGCCAGTCAGTTCTTAGTGTTCTAACCAGGCCAGTCAGTTCTTAGTGTTCTAACCAGGCCAGTCAGTTCTTAGTGTTCTAACCAGGCCAGTCGGTCCTTAGTATTCTAACCAGTCCTTAGTGTTCTAACCAGGCCAGTCGGTTCTTAGTATTCTAACCAGGCCAGTCAGTTCTTAGTGTTCTAACCAGGCCAGTCAGTTCTTAGTGTTCTAACCAGGCCAGTCAGTTCTTAGTGTTCTAACCAGGCCAGTCAGTTCTTAGTATTCTAACCAGGCCAGTCAGTTCTTAGTGTTCTAAACCAGGCCAGTCAGTTCTTAGTGTTCTAACCAGGCCAGTCAGTTCTTAGTGTTCTAACCAGTCAGTTCTAAACCAGGCCAGTCAGTCCTTAGTATTCTAACCAGGCCAGTCAGTTCTTAGTGTTCTAACCAGGCCAGTCAGTTCTTAGTGTTCTAACCAGGCCAGTCAGTTCTTAGTGTTCTAACCAGGCCAGTCAGTTCTTAGTGTTCTAACCAGGCCAGTCAGTTCTTAGTGTTCTAACCAGGCCAGTCAGTTCTTAGTGTTCTAACCAGGTTCTTAGTGTTCCAGTCAGTTCTAACCAGGCCAGTAGTGTTTCTAACCAGGCCAGGCCAGTCAGTTCTTAGTGTTCTAACCAGGCCAGTCAGTTCTTAGTGTTCTAATCCAGTCAGTTCCAGTCAGTTCTTAGTGTTCTAACCAGGCCAGTCAGTTCTTAGTGTTCTAACCAGGCCAGTCAGTTCTTAGTGTCAGTTCTAACCCAGGCCAGTCAGTTCTTAGTGTTCTATCCAGGCCAGTCAGTTCTTAGTATTCTAACCAGGCCAGTCAGTTCTTAGTGTTCTAACCAGGCCAGTCAGTTCTCAGTGTTCTAACCAGGCCAGTCAGTTCTTAGTGTTCTAACCAGGCCAGTCAGTTCTTAGTGTTCTAACCAGGCCAGTCAGTTCTTAGTGTTCTAACCAGGCCAGTCAGTTCTTAGTGTTCTAACCAGGCCAGTCAGTTTCTAACCAGGCCAGTCAGTTCTGTTCTAACCAGGCCAGTCAGTTCTAACCAGGCCAGTCAGTTCAGTGTTCTAACCAGGCCAGTCAGTTCTTAGTGTTCTAACCAGGCCAGTCAGTTCTTAGTATTCTAACCAGGCCAGTCTCTCCACTGTTCTGCTGAGCAGGCTGAGGGAGCTGAAAGGATACACCCACTGCATGATGAGGGGTCCTATGTCCTAACCATTAATCTGCTATTACAGTGTTATAATCACGTTACCTCTCCCTCCAGTGTTCTGATTGACAGGTTAAAGGATACACCCACTGCATGATGAGGGGTCCTATGTCCTAACCATTAATCTGCTATTACAGTGTTATAATCACGTTACCTCTCCCTCCAGTGTTCTGATTGACAGGTTAAAGGATACACCCACTGCTTGATAAGGGGCCCTATGTCCTTCCCCGACACGTTGGAGATGGACTTGAGGAAGCTGTGGGTGGATACCAGCATCTGACTCCACATGTGTGACTGGTACTTCTGCGAGGACGCTGTACTGGCCAGGCTTAGTAACTTGTTGAACACCTAGCAGATCGGAAACAGAATAATCTAGTTCATGTATCTGACTCCACACCTAGCAGTACTGGTCAGACTCAGGAGCTGAACAGGGGAAGAGTCAATGTAGTGCTGGGATCTGATGGCGTGCTGGGATCTGATGGAGTGCTGGGATCTGATGGAGTGCTGGGATCTGATGGAGTGCTGGGACTTCTGCGAGATGTAGGCCAGTGCAGTAACTTGTTCTGATGGAGTGCTGGGATCTGATGGAGTGCTGGGATCTGGTGGAGTGCTGGGATCTGATGGAGTGCTGAGGAGTCTGGGGTCTGGTGGAGTGCTGGGATCTGATGGAGTGCTGGGATCTGATGGAGTGCTGGGATCTGATGGAGTGCTGGGATCTGATGGAGTGCTGGGATCTGATGGAGTGCAGATGGAGTGCTGGGATATGATGGAGTGCTGGGATATGATGGAGTGCTGGGATCTGATGGAGTGCTGGGATCTGATGGAGTGCTGGGATGCTGGGATGGAGTGCTGGGATCTGATGGAGTGCTGGGATATGATGGAGTGCTGGGATCTGATGGAGTGCTGGGATGGGAGTGCTGGGATCTGATGGAGTGCTGGGATATGATGGAGTGCTGGGATATGATGGAGTGCTGGGATCTGATGGAGTGCTGGGATCTGATGGAGTGCTGGGATCTGATGGAGTGCTGGGATCTGATGGAGTGCTGGGATATGATGGAGTGCTGGGATATGATGGAGTGCTGGGATCTGATGGAGTGCTGGGATCTGATGGAGTGCTGGGATCTGATGGAGTGCTGGGATCTGATGGAGTGCTGATGGAGTGCTGGGGTCTGATGGAGTGCTGGGATGGAGTGCTGGGATCTGATGGAGTGCTGCTGGGATATGATGGAGTGCTGGGATATGATGGAGTGATGGAGTGCTGGGATATGATGGAGTGCTGGGCTGGGAGTGCTGGGATATGATGGAGTGCTGGGATATGATGGAGTGCTGGGATCTGATGGAGTGCTGGGATCTGATGGAGTGCTGGGATCTGATGGAGTGCTGGGATCTGATGGAGTGCTGGGATCTGATGGAGTGCTGGGATCTGATGGAGTGCTGGGATCTGATGGAGTGCTGGGATCTGATGGAGTGCTGGGATCTGATGGAGTGCTGGGATCTGATGGAGTGCTGGGATCTGATGGAGTGCTGGGATCTGATGGAGTGCTGGGATCTGATGGAGTGCTGGGATCTGATGGAGTGCTGGGATCTGATGGAGTGCTGGGATATGATGGAGTGCTGGGATCTGATGGAGTGCTGGGATCTGATGGAGTGCTGGGATCTGATGGAGTGCTGGGATATGATGGAGTGCTGGGATCTGATGGAGTGCTGGGATCTGATGGAGTGCTGGGAGTGCTGGGATATGATGGAGTGCTGGGATCTGATGGAGTGCTGGGATCTGATGGAGTGCTGGGATATGATGGAGTGCTGGGATATGATGGAGTGCTGGGATCTGATGGAGTGCTGGGATCTGATGGAGTGCTGGGATCTGATGGAGTGCTGGGATATGATGGAGTGCTGGGATATGATGGAGTGCTGGGATATGATGGAGTGCTGGGATCTGATGGAGTGCTGGGATCTGATGGAGTGCTGGGATCTGATGGAGTGCTGGGATCTGATGGAGTGCTGGGATCTGATGGAGTGCTGGGGTCTGATGGAGTGCTGGGATCTGATGGAGTGCTGGGATATGATGGAGTGCTGGGATATGATGGAGTGCTGGGATCTGATGGAGTGCTGGGATCTGATGGAGTGCTGGGATCTGATGGAGTGCTGGGATCTGATGGAGTGCTGGGATCTGATGGAGTGCTGGGATCTGATGGAGTGCTGGGATCTGATGGAGTGCTGGGATCTGATGGAGTGCTGGGATCTGATGGAGTGCTGGGATCTGATGGAGTGCTGGGATATGATGGAGTGCTGGGATCTGATGGAGTGCTGGGATCTGATGGAGTGCTGGGATCTGATGGAGTGCTGGGATCTGATGGAGTGCTGGGATCTGATGGAGTGCTGGGATATGATGGGGATATGATGGAGTGCTGGGATATGATGGAGTGCTGGGATGCTGGGATGATGGAGTGCTGGGATCTGATGGAGTGCTGGGATATGATGGAGTGCTGGGATATGATGGAGTGCTGGGATATGATGGAGTGCTGGGATATGATGGAGTGCTGGGATCTGATGGAGTGCTGGGATATGATGGAGTGCTGGGATATGATGGAGTGCTGGGATATGATGGAGTGGGATGATGGAGTGCTGGGATATGATGGAGTGCTGGGATATGATGGAGTGCTGGGATATGATGGAGTGCTGGGATATGATGGAGTGCTGGGATCTGATGGAGTGCTGGGATCTGATGGAGTGCTGGGATATGATGGAGTGCTGGGATATGATGGAGTGCTGGGATATGATGGAGTGCTGGGATATGATGGAGTGCTGGGATCTGATGGAGTGCTGGGATATGATGGAGTGCTGGGATCTGATGGAGTGCTGGGATCTGATGGAGTGCTGGGATCTGATGGAGTGCTGGGATATGATGGAGTGCTGGGATCTGATGGAGTGCTGGGATATGATGGAGTGCTGGGATATGATGGAGTGCTGGGATATGATGGAGTGCTGGGATATGATGGAGTGCTGGGATATGATGGAGTGCTGGGATATGATGGAGTGCTGGGATATGATGGAGTGCTGGGATCTGATGGAGTGCTGGGATCTGATGGAGTGCTGGGATCTGATGGAGTGCTGGGATATGATGGAGTGCTGGGATATGATGGAGTGCTGGGATATGATGGAGTGCTGGGATATGATGGAGTGCTGGGATATGATGGAGTGCTGGGATATGATGGAGTGCTGGGATCTGATGGAGTGCTGGGATATGATGGAGTGCTGGGATATGATGGAGTGCTGGGATATGATGGAGTGCTGGGATATGATGGAGTGCTGGGATCTGATGGAGTGCTGGGATATGATGGAGTGCTGGGATATGGATGGGGATATGTGGAGTGCTGGGATATGATGGAGTGCTGGGATATGATGGAGTGCTGGGATCTGGTGATGCTGGGATATGATGCTGGGATCTGATGGAGTGCTGGGATCTGATGGAGTGCTGGGATATGATGGAGTGCTGGGGTGCTGATGGAGTGCTGGGATCTGGTGGAGTGCTGGGATCTGATGGAGTGCTGGGATATGATGGAGTGCTGGGATATGATGGAGTGGAGTGCTGGGATCTGATGGAGTGCTGGGATATGATGGAGTGCTGGGATATGATGGAGTGCTGGGATATGATGGAGTGCTGGGATCTGATGGAGGATGCTGGGATATGATGGAGTGCTGGGATCTGATGGAGTGCTGGGATGATGGAGTGCTGGGATCTGATGGAGTGCTGGGATCTGATGGAGTGCTGGGATCTGATGGAGTGCTGGGATCTGATGGAGTGCTGGGATCTGATGGGAGTGCTGGGATATGATGGAGTGCTGGGATATGATGGAGTGCTGGGATATGATGGAGTGCTGGGATATGATGGAGTGCTGGGATATGATGGATATGATGGAGTGCTGGGATCTGATGGAGTGCTGGGATGGGATGATGGAGTGCTGGGATGGAGTGCTGGGATATGATGGAGTGCTGGGATATGATGGAGTGCTGGGATATGATGGAGTGCTGGGATATGATGGAGTGCTGGGATATGATGGAGTGCTGGGATATGATGGAGTGCTGGGATATGGTGGAGAGCTGGGATATGATGGAGAGCTGGGGTCTGGTGGAGAGCTGGGATATGATGGAGAGCTGGGGTCTGGTGGAGTGCTGGGATATGATGGAGAGCTGGGATATGGTGGAGAGCTGGGATCTGATGGAGAGCTGGGATCTGATGGAGAGCTGGGATATGATGGAGAGCTGGGATATGATGGAGAGCTGGGATCTGATGGAGATGCTGGGGTCTGATGGAGTGCTGGGATCTGATGGAGTGCTGGGGTCTGATGGAGTGCTGGGATATGATGGAGAGCTGGGGTCTGATGGAGTGCTGGGATCTGATGGAGTGCTGGGATCTGATGGAGTGCTGGGATATGATGGAGAGCTGGGATCTGATGGAGTGCTGGGATCTGATGGAGTGCTGGGATATGATGGAGTGCTGGGATATGATGGAGAGCTGGGATCTGATGGAGAGCTGGGATCTGATGGAGTGCTGGGATCTGATGGAGTGCTGGGGTCTGGTGGAGTGCTGGGATATGATGGAGTGCTGGGGTCTGGTGGAGTGCTGGGATATGATGGAGAGCTGGGATCGGATGATTTGAGGATTGAAAATGCTTTCCTCCATGAAAGTAGTAGTTGAACTGGAATGACCCAGACTCTGCATTGTAGTGTAGTATGAATAAACTCCAGTGTTGAATCCCTGTAGGTATTAGTGTTTAAACAGCTAGACTTCACGTGTGGCCAGATGTTTACCAGAACCAGCTTGTATACTAGATGATGGATTATTAAATTGATCATAAAATCGCTCACCTGCAGCATGAACTCCATGCTGATCCTGTTCTCAATGAGCCTCATGACCAGGTGGGCTTTACACTGGAACATCTTATAGTACTTCCAGGACAGGGTGTGAGGGTGCTTGATGGAGAAGTGGAGGTGAGGGGTAGGGCTAAGAGAGGGAGAGAGAGACGAGAGGGAGGGAGGGGGGGGGGAGAGAGTGAGGGATGAGGAGAGAGATGAGAGGGGGGAGAGAGAGGAGGGAGAAAGAGAGGAGAGGAGGGAGAAAGAGAGGAGAGAGAGGAGGGAGCGAGAGAGGAGAGAGGGAGAGGAGGGAGAAAGAGAGATGAGAAGGGGGAGAGAGGGAGAGGAGGGAGAAAGAGAGGAGAGAGAGTGAGGGAGAAAGAGAGATGAGAGGGGGGAGAGAGGGAGAAAGAGAGGAGAGAGAGGAGGGAGAAAGAGAGGAGAGAGAGGAGGGAGAAAGAGAGGAGAGAGAGGAGGGAGAAAGAGAGGAGAGAGAGGAGGGAGAAAGAGAGGAGAGAGAGGAGGTAGAAAGAGAGGAGAGAGAGGAGGGAGAATGAGGGATGAGGAGAAAGAGAGATGAGAGGGGGGAGAGAGGGAGAAAGAGAGAGATGAGAGGGGGAGAGTGAGGGACGAGGAGAGAGTAGAGGGGGGAGAAAGAGAGGGAGGAAGATTAAAATCAGAAAACAACATCTACTTCTCAACAACAACTCATTCCATCTTCCCTCCTTCTCCTCAGCTTGTAAACTGTAGCAACTTTAAGAGAAACTACAACGTGAAGTTACTAGCCAAGTCATTGACAGGCGGTACACAGACAGGCGTAAGTGTTGGCATAACGTGTCGATAGCTCTCCAAGCCCACTCAAGGAGCGAGAGAAAGTGGTCTGATTTATGACAAACACTTGAGACGCTGCCAGCGGTTTATTGGGCTGGAATGAATAAACTCCACTCTTCACTTGTCGTTTTACTCTCCGGCAGCGCTGGGAGTTGGAAATCTTTACATCGGCATATGCGTTTTTAAATTAAAACTAGAACACCACTTCTCTGTGAGAGATACAGGTTTGTAGACCAACACCCTCAACAGCAGTAGCAACAGGAATGTCTAACCTGTCAGTTACTTGCTAATAGGTGGTTTTCGACTGGTAGAACAGAGAACACATTCATCATCCTCATTGGAGCCACAAATCAAAGTGTGTTGACACTGAAAGTAAGAGGTTATTTAAGCAATAAGGCACGAGGGGGTGTGGTATACGGCCAATATACCACGGCTAAGGGCTGCTCTTGACCACAACGCATCGCGGAGAGCCCGGACACAGCCGTGGTATATTGGGCATATACCACAAACCACCGAGGTGCCTTATTGCTGTTATAAACTGGAAGCAACGCAATTAGAGCAGTAAAATTACATGTTTTGTCAAACCCGTGGGATACGGGTCAGCCAATCAGCATTCAGGGGTCGAACTACCCAGTTTAAAACACATTCATCAGCCTCATTGGAGCCACATATCACAGTGTGTTGACACTGAAAGTAGGTGGTTCTCATGTAATACATCAGCCTCATTACAGCCACATATCACAGTGTGTTGACACTGAAAGTAGGTGGTTCTCATGTAATACATCAGCCTCATATCACAGTGTGTTGACACTGAAAGTAGGTGGTTCTCATGTAATACATCAGCCACATTACAGCCACATATCAGTGTGTTGACACTGAAAGTAGGTAGTTCTCATGTAATACATCAGCCTCATTACAGCCACATATCACAGTGTGTTGACACTGAAAGTAGGTGGTTCTCATGTAATACATCAGCCTCATTACAGCCACATATCACAG
Source organism: Oncorhynchus keta (assembly GCF_023373465.1). NCBI lineage: Eukaryota > Metazoa > Chordata > Actinopteri > Salmoniformes > Salmonidae > Oncorhynchus > Oncorhynchus keta. The sequence goes on along the minus strand of NW_026281027.1, from coordinate 13,335 downwards.
TGTGTTGACACTGAAAGTAGGTGGTTCTCATGTAATACATCACCCTCATTACAGCCACATATCACAGTGTGTTGACACTGAAAGTAGGTGGTTCTCATGTAATACATCAGCCTCATATCACAGTGTGTTGACACTGAAAGTAGGTGGTTCTCATGTAATACATCAGCCACATTACAGCCACATATCAGTGTGTTGACACTGAAAGTAGGTAGTTCTCATGTAATACATCAGCCTCATTACAGCTACATATCACAGTGTGTTGACACTGAAAGTAGGTGGTTCTCATGTAATACATCAGCCTCATTACAGCCACATATCAGTGTGTTGACACTGAAAGTAGGTGGTTCTCATTAATACATCAGCCTCATTAGAGCCACATATCACAGTGTGTTGACACTGAAAGTAGGTGGTTCTCATGTAATACATCAGCCTCATATCACAGTGTGTTGACACTGAAAGTAGGTGGTTCTCATGTAATACATCAGCCTCATTAGAGCCTCATATCACAGTGTGTTGACACTGAAAGTAGGTGGTTCTCATGTAATACATCAGCCTCATTAGAGCCTCATATCACAGTGTGTTGACACTGAAAGTAGGTGGTTCTCATGTAATACATCAGCCTCATTAGAGCCTCATATCACAGTGTGTTGACACTGAAAGTAGGTGGTTCTCATGTAATACATCAGCCTCATTAGAGCCTCATATCAGTGTGTTGACACTGAAAGTAGGTGGTTCTCATGTAATACATCAGCCTCATATCACAGTGTGTTGACACTGAAAGTAGGTGGTTCTCATGTAATACATCAGCCTCATTACAGCCACATATCACAGTGTGTTGACACTGAAAGTAGGTGGTTCTCATGTAATACATCAGCAACATATCACAGTGTGTTGACACTGAAAGTAGGTGGTTCTCATGTAATACATCAGCCTCATATCACAGTGTGTTGACACTGAAAGTAGGTGGTTCTCATGTAATACATCAGCCTCATTACAGCCACATATCAGTGTGTTGACACTGAAAGTAGGTGGTTCTCATGTAATACATCAGCAACATATCACAGTGTGTTGACACTGAAAGTAGGTGGTTCTCATGTAATACATCAGCCTCATTAGAGCCACATATCAGTGTGTTGACACTGAAAGTAGGTGGTTCTCATGTAATACATCAGCCTCATTAGAGCCACATATCAGTGTGTTGACACTGAAAGTAGGTGGTTCTCATGTAATACATCAGCCTCATTAGAGCCACATATCACAGTGTGTTGACACTGAAAGTAGGTGGTTCTCATGTAATACATCAGCCTCATATCACAGTGTGTTGACACTGAAAGTAGGTGGTTCTCATGTAATACATCAGCCACATATCACAGTGTGTTGACACTGAAAGTAGGTGGTTCTCATGTAATACATCAGCCTCATTAGAGCCACATATCAGTGTGTTGACACTGAAAGTAGGTGGTTCTCATGTAATACATCAGCCTCATTAGAGCCACATATCACAGTGTGTTGACACTGAAAGTAGGTGGTTCTCATGTAATACATCAGCCTCATATCACAGTGTGTTGACACTGAAAGTAGGTGGTTCTCATGTAATACATCAGCCACATTACAGCCACATATCACAGTGTGTTGACACTGAAAGTAGGTGGTTCTCATGTAATACATCAGCCACATATCACAGTGTGTTGACACTGAAAGTAGGTGGTTCTCATGTAATACATCAGCCATGTTAAATGACCATTCCAACCAACAGGGAGCTGCTTCTCACTTGTCCTTGTCTTTGCCTCCACCGAAGGTCGGGTGTAAGAGAACTCCTCCCATCTTCAGCTCGTACTCCACCATCTTGTCCAGTTCCTGAGGGAAAAATCACACTTTATATAGTCATGTGTTTATTTAGCAGAGTGGGACCAGGATAACCAATATAGTCATGTGTTTATTTAGCAGTGGGACCAGGATAACCAATATAGTCATGTGTTTATTTAGCAGTGGGACCAGCATAACCAATATAGTCATGTGTTTATTTAGCAGTGGGACCAGGATAACCAATATAGTCATGTGTTTATTTAGCAGTGGGACCAGGATAACCAATATAGTCATGTGTTTATTTAGCAGTGGGACCAGGATAACCAATATAGTCATGTGTTTATTTAGCAGAGTGGGACCAGCATAACCAATATAGTCATGTGTTTATTTAGCAGTGGGACCAGCATAACCAATATAGTCATGTGTTTATTTAGCAGAGTGGGACCAGCATAACCAATATAGTCATGTGTTTATTTAGCAGAGTGGGACCAGCATAACCAATATAGTCATGTGTTTATTTAGCAGAGTGGGACCAGCATAACCAATATAGTCATGTGTTTATTTAGCAGAGTGGGACCAGCATAACCAATATAGTCATGTGTTTATTTAGCAGAGTGGGACCAGCATAACCAATATAGTCATGTGTTTATTTAGCAGAGTGGGACCAGCATAACCAATATAGTCATGTGTTTATTTAGCAGAGTGGGACCAGCATAACCAATATAGTCATGTGTTTATTTAGCAGAGTGGGACCAGCATAACCAATATAGTCATGTGTTTATTTAGCAGAATGGGACCAGCATAACCAATATAGTCATGTGCTTATTTAGCAGAGTGGGACCAGCATAACCAATATAGTCATGTGTTTATTTAGCAGAGTGACCAGCATAACCAATATAGTATAGTAGTTCCACTCCCTACTTCTTTGACCCAGTGGAGGTACTGGTTCCACTCCCTACCTCTCTGACCCAGTGGAGGTACTGGTTCCACCCCCTACTCTCTGACCCAGTGGAGGTACTGGTTCCACTCCCTACCTCTCTGACCCAGTGGAGGTACTGGTTCCACTCCCTACCTCTTTGACCCAGTGGCGGTACTGGTTCACTCCAAAGGTCTTCTTCAGGTACAGACCATAGATGTAGCCAGAGATCCCCTTCAGCACCCACTCATCAGCCCTACAGAACACAGACCAGACAACAGGTAAGGCGATCGGCCAGACGACACACAATGACTTCATTTTAACCCGTTTGTCAGACATTTACTACCTTTTATTGCACACACACACACACACACACACACACACACACACACACACACACACACACACACAGAGAGAGAGAGAGAAACAATATACTTTATTCAACGATGGTGGTTTTAACTCAGACTAATTTAATGAATACTGGCCGTAGCTTCATGTAAATGAGATGAAATCATGTGAAAATCTGTAACACACAGAAAGTGCTAAACCTCTCTTTACAAGCTGGATACGAGCGCAGTTTCAGAAAACAAGCTGACTTCAATTACAGGCTTGAAAATAAATGACACCACAAGATGAATTGCAAGCAGGTGACGGGTCTTTCGTATCAAAAAGAGAAAGGCCTGTTCGACTTCTCCGAGGTCTTACACAACTGGGGCTTTTTCCACAAGAACAATTAAATAAGACTAAGTGGAGCTTCCACATCTGACTTAGTTTTAAACACTTAATGAGACAGGGGGTCCATTGTTTGCAGTGATCCTTTGAAGACGTCGTAAAACCTCAGCCTCCCTAACTGACAGCAAGAGCACTTTTGCCAAGAGCCCCCCGAGCCCCCCCCCAGCTGTAGACACGTTGCCAAACACATACACAGATTCATCATACTGAGACACTCTCAGCTATGCCAAAGCTTTGCTCAATTTATGCCTGGTACTGAATACGATGATGAAATATAATTTCAATAATCTCTCTGTACCAGACTTCTAGAAATCTGGATAAGAACCCACAGTTACCACGCTGTTCTTAGGAAACAAATCCAAGTAACACCGACGAGCTCCTAGGTTACCGACGAGCTCCTAGGTCACCGACGAGCTCCTAGGTCACCGACGAGCTCCTAGGTCACCGACGAGCTCCTAGGTCACCGACGAGCTCCTAGGTCACCGACGAGCTCCTAGGTCACCGACGAGCTCCTAGGTCACCGACGAGCTCCTAGGTCACCGACGAGCTCCTAGGTTACCGACGAGCTCCTAGGTCACCGACGAGCTCCTAGGTCACCGACGAGCTCCTAGGTCACCGACGAGCTCCTAGGTTACCGACGAGCTCCTAGGTTACCAGCTCCTAGGTTACCGAGCTCCTAGGCCACCGGCGAGGCCACCGAGCCACCGACCTCCTAGGCCTCCTAGGCCACGAGCTCCTAGGTTACCGATTCTGAGCTCCTAGGTTACCGACGAGCTCCTAGGCCACCGACGAGCTCCAGGCCACCGTTACCGACGAGCTCTCCTAGGCCACCTCCAAGGTTGACCGACGAGCTCCTAGGTTACCGACGAGCTCCTAGGTTACCGACGAGCTCCTAGGCCACTGACGAGCTCCTAGGCCACCGACGAGCTCCTAGGTTACCGACGAGCTCCTAGGTTACCGACGAGCTCCTAGGCCACCGACGAGCTCCTAGGCCACCGACGAGCTCCTAGGTTACCGACGAGCTCCAAGGTTGCCGACAAGCTCCTAGGTTGAACCAGGAGTGCTTCTTACATTTGACGTGTGTGTGTGGTGTGGTGTCTGTAGACCGCTCCACCCCTCCACTATATTCCGTCAGGTATTACTCAGTACGTTACTCACCAGGACATCCTGGAGATGAAGCAGCCAAAGAACTGCTGGGCCAGGGCCTGAGCTAAACACTGTCTGGTCAGGGGGGTCTGGTCTATGATCATGGCACTGTGGAGCAGATTAGTACTGAGAGGAGAGAGAGGAGAGAGAGACAGACAGAGAGAAAGACAGAGAGAGAGACGGGCAAGGGAGAGAGACGGATAAGCGAGAGGGGAAGAGAGAGAGACGGATAAGGAGAGGGGAAGAGAGAGAGACGGGCAGAGAGAGAGAGAGGGATAAGCGAGAGGGGGTAAGGGAGAAGAAAACCCATGTTCAGTTTGACTTGTGCCAAAACAAGTCAGCATTATGAAAAGTGAAAGGAGAAATGAATGGTTGAGGAGAGCTGTTCTTTGTCACCGAGGGAAACTGCAAAAGCACCCGAGGTGCAGATCTTAACAGAGTAAATATTAACGTAATAAATCTGATTTTAATTGGACCTCCTAATCAAAATATTTTCAGTGACAAAACTCGTGGAAAATGTCAAACGTTAAAAACAAACAGTGAGAAGTTTCCACAATACAATGTAAATATCCAAACGTTGTGAAATATCGTTCCAAAGTAAAAATGTGTGTTGTTGATGGGAGAGTAAAGCCACATAAAGAACGGCATCAGGACTAAACACAAGAGACTGTCGCCACCTGAAGATGCTCATCGACGCGTAGGAAGACACCTGGACGTAGGCCTCGTCCACAAACACAGTCTTGAAGCAGGAGTAAGGATATCGACAGGTCAGGATCTCCTCGTAGAACTCAAAGATCTCATGCAGGTAGGACATGGAGTGTTTCAACAGAGGCAGGAGCTGGGGTAAACAGAAGTGGGTGACCTGGGAAGAGGGGAAAATATCTTTAAACAGGTGTCAACGCAGCAACACTACAGAGGTTCCCTCTGAGACACTCTCAGCTATGCCAAAGCTTTGCTCAATTTATGCCTGGTACTGAATACGATGATGAAATATCATTTCAATAATCTCCTGTACCAGACTTCTAGAAATCTGGATAAGAACCCACAGTTACCACGCTGTTCTTAGGAAACAAATCCAAGTAACACCGACGAGCTCCTAGGTTACCGACGAGCTCCTAGGTTACCGAGCTCCCTAGGTTACCGCTCCTAGGTTACCGACGAGCTCCTAGAGCTCCTAGGTTACCGACTCCTAGGTTACCGCTCCTAGGTTACCGACGAGCTCCTAGGTTACCGACGAGCTCCTAGGTCACCGACGAGCTCCTAGGTTACCGACGAGCTCCTAGGTTACCGACGAGCTCCTAGGTCACCGACGAGCTCCTAGGTCACCTCCTAGGTCACCGACGAGCTCCTAGGTCCTAGGCCACCGGTTCCTAGGTTACCGGCGAGCCGGTTACGAGCTCCTAGGTCACCGACGAGCTCCTAGGTCACCGAGCTCCTAGGTCACCGACGAGCTCCTAGGTCACCGACGAGCTCCTAGGTCACCGACGAGCTCCTAGGTTACCGACGAGCTCCTAGGTCACCGACGAGCTCCTAGGTCACCGACGAGCTCCTAGGTTACCGACGAGCTCCTAGGTTACCGACGAGCTCCTAGGTTACCGACGAGCTCCTAGGTTACCGACGAGCTCCTAGGTTACCGACGAGCTCCTAGGTTACCGACGAGCTCCTAGGTTACCGGCGAGCTCCTAGGTTACCGACGAGCTCCTAGGTTACCGACGAGCTCCTAGGTTACCGACGGGGGGGGTACACTTATTCTGTTGCTGTTGTATTCTATTCTATCCAAACATATATTTGAAGAGAAACCATATTGGACAATATGCCAGCATCGCACACAGAGTTTCCTAGACTGATTCACACATCCTTGACGCTGCTTCAACAGAGTATAATGAGTTATTCTCCACCTAGTGGTCGTAGGTGAAAAGGAAATCTGCTTAAATACACACTGAGTTGACAAAACATTAAGAACACCTGCTAGTTCCATGACATAGACTGACCAGGTGAATGGATTGTGTGTGTGTGTCATTCAGAGGGTGAAAGGGCAAGACAAAATATTTAAGTGCCAATGAACAGGTTATGGTAGTAGGTGCCAGGCGCACCGGTTTGTGTCAAGAACTACAATGTTGCTGGGGTTCACACACACAACAGTTTCCCGTGTGGATCAAGAATGGTCCACCACCCAAAGGACATCCAGCCAACTTGACACAATTGTGGGAAGCATTGGAGTCAACATGGGCCAGCATCCCTGTGGAACACTTTCAACACCTTGTAGAGTCCATGTCCCGACGAAGGTGTTCCTAATGTTTTGTACACTCAGTGTATATGTCAACATATTTTACCCATCATGGTTGCCTGCCTCTACTGGCTTCTACTAAATCCATTCTCCTTTCAGAACTCTACGGGCTTCTACTAAATCCATTCTCCTTTCAGAACTCTACGGGCTTCTACTAAATCCATTCTCCTTTCAGAACTCTACGGGCTTCTACTAAATCCATTCTCCTTTCAGAACACCCTACTGGCTTCTACTAAATCCATTCTCCATTCAGAACACCCTACTGGCTTCTACTAAATCCATTCTCCTTTCAGAACACCCTACTGGCTTCTACTAAATCCATTCTCCTTTCAGAACACCCTACTGGCTTCTACTAAATCCATTCTCCTTTCAGAACACCCTACTGGCTTCTACTAAATCCATTCTCCATTCAGAACACCCTACTGGCTTCTACTAAATCCATTCTCCTTTCAGAACACCCTACTGGCTTCTACTAAATCCATTCTCCTTTCAGAACACCCTACTTGCTTCTACTAAATCCATTCTCCTTTCAGAACACCCTACTTGCTTCTACTAAATCCATTCAGAACACCCTACTGGCTTCTACTAAATCCATTCTCCTTTCAGAACACCCTACTGGCTTCTACTAAATCCATTCTCCTTTCAGAACACCCTACTGGCTTCAACTAAATCCATTCTCCTTTCAGAACACCCTACTGGCTTCAACTAAATCCATTCTCCTTTCAGAACACCCTACTTGCTTCTACTAAATCCATTCTCCTTTCAGAACACCCTACTGGCTCCTACTAAATCCATTCTCCTTTCAGAACACCCTACTGGCTTCAACTAAATCCATTCTCCATTCAGAACACCCTACTGGCTTCTACTAAATCCATTCAGAACACCCTACTGGCTTCTACTAAATCCATTCAGAACACCCTACTGGCTTCTACTAAATCCATTCAGAACACCCTACTGGCTCCTACTAAATCCATTCTCCATTCAGAACACCCTACTGGCTTCTACTAAATCCATTCAGAACACCCTACTGGCTCCTACTAAATCCATTCTCCATTCAGAACACCCTACTGGCTCCTACTAAATCCATTCTCCTTTCAGAACACCCTACTGGCTTCAACTAAATCCATTCTCCTTTCAGAACACCCTACTGGCTTCTACTAAATCCATTCTCCTTTCAGAACACCCTACTGGCTTCTACTAAATCCATTCAGAACACCCTACTGGCTCCTACTAAATCCATTCTCCTTTCAGAACACCCTACTGGCTTCAACTAAATCCATTCTCCATTCAGAACACCCTACTGGCTTCTACTAAATCCATTCAGAACACCCTACTGGCTTCTACTAAATCCATTCAGAACACCCTACTGGCTCCTACTAAATCCATTCTCCATTCAGAACACCCTACTGGCTTCTACTAAATCCATTCAGAACACCCTACTGGCTTCTACTAAATCCATTCAGAACACCCTACTGGCTCCTACTAAATCCATTCAGAACACCCTACTGGCTCCTACTAAATCCATTCTCCATTCAGAACACCCTACTGGCTTCTACTAAATCCATTCAGAACACCCTACTGGCTCCTACTAAATCCATTCTCCTTTCAGAACACCCTACTGGCTTCAACTAAATCCATTCTCCTTTCAGAACACCCTACTGGCTTCTACTAAATCCATTCTCCTTTCAGAACACCCTACTGGCTTCTACTAAATCCATTCAGAACACCCTACTGGCTTCTACTAAATCCATTCAGAACACCCTACTGGCTCCTACTAAATCCATTCTCCTTTCAGAACACCCTACTAGCTTCAACTAAATCCATTCTCCATTCAGAACACCCTACTGGCTTCTACTAAATCCATTCTCCTTTCAGAACACCCTACTGGCTTCTACTAAATCCATTCTCCTTTCAGAACACCCTACTGGCTTCTACTAAATCCAGTCTCCTTTCAGAACACCCTACTGGCTCCTACTAAATCCATTCTCCTTTCAGAACACACTACTCTACAGGCGTCTACATAAATACATTGTGATGGGTAATGCTGGGTTTCTATGCAATGCTTTTCCACACAGACAGTACCTCATGCATGTAGGGGTCGACCAGGATCTCAAAGGGCCCGACAGACAGTGAGATGTTGGAGGCGGCGGTGGGGATGGGGAGGACGTAGTGGAAGGTCTTCTTCCTCATGTCATGGGTATAGACAGTCTCTACCAAGTCCCCACAGGACACAGCTACCATAGAGGCATCCACTGTGAACTCCAGCTTCCAGGTGCACAGCTCAGAGTACGAGTCCACACAGGGGAACCAGAACCTGGGAGAGGAAGACCGGTGGACCAGAGTGTAAGTAGTCAAGGAGCAAGGAAGGATGAGGCCTGTGACAACATATCTGATAGTATTACATAGAGGAGAATGAGAGGGAAAGAAAGAGAGAGTAGAGAGAATGACAGAGAGAGAGAATGACAGAGAGAGAGAATGACAGAGAGAGAGAATGACAGAGAGAAAGAGGAGAGAGAGAACAACCAAGAGACAGAGAAGAGGGAGAGAGAGAGAGTAGAGAGAATGACAGAGAGAGGAGAGAGATAGAGAAGAGGGAGAGAGGGCGAGTAGAGAGAATGACAGAGAGAGAGGAGAGAGATAGAGAATGACAGAGAACGAGAAGAGTGGAGAGAGAGAATGACAGAGAGAAAGAGAAGATAGAGGAGAGAGAGAGAATGACAGAGAGAAAGAGAAGATAGAGAGAATGACAGAGAGAATGACAGAGAGAGACACCAGGCCAGCCTAGACAGCACAAAGAAAGAAGTCTCAATATGACATCAATCAATGTCTCCCTCCCCACCTTGTGGAGTTCTGGTATCCGAAGGAGAAGACGTGTGCTCCTCTCTCAGCCATGCTCCCCTCTACGTCAGGCACCACAAAGTGAAGGCCTCCTTTAGGCTGGTCCAGAGAGAACTCTATGTACACCTTCAGCACATTCATCTCTGAAGACATAGAAACAGTAATGTATTTACAGGGCACTAAGTTCAATTGTACATAAACAATACTTTAAAGCTTCCTGATGCTATGCTATGCATTAAGCTAAGAGCATTGCAGGACATTAGCCTGGTTCCAGGTGTGTTGGTGCTATATAAACAGATCGAGGACCAACCAGGCTATCAGAATACGCCTTGAACCTTTATATTCAAACTACAGACCCAAGACTCAAGTCCCAAGACTCAAGTCCCAAGACTCAAGACAGATGCAACGGAGGTCAGTCATTCACCAAAGAAGGTCATAACGTAGATGAACCCGATTCAGAGACAACATTTGACTGGAACAAGACGAGGTCCTTTATTTACCGTCTCCTTGCTTCCACAGCTCCGAGGGGACTTTGATGACCAGCTCGCCGTGTCCTGCATCTGGGTCCACAGCACTGACTGCTGCTGTGTAGGCACTGGAGAAATAGTTCAGGTTCCTCCTGCAAGGGACAGGGCAGAGAGGAGGAGGTGAGGACTTACTGCCGCCCCAGTTGTGTAATACAAGGGGGTGAATCTCAAGTCTTCTCCTTGGTTCCTCCTCACTCGACTTTACACACATTTATGTCATTCAGCAGGAACTCTTATCCAGAGCAACTTAGTGTGCCTTCCACTAAGGTAGATAAAACAACCACACATACCAGTCATCGTTTCTTGTGAAAACATCAAAAAAGAACCAAGGAGAATATTGGAGGATGGAGATGTACTGTTGGAGATGTACTGGAGGATGGAGATGTACTGGAGGATGGAGATGTACTGGAGGATGGAGATGTACTGTTGTTTTCTGTTTCCTTCATGGAGAGTTATGAATACCTGACCGTGTGTGTATGAGGACTTACTGCTTGGACTCGTGGTGGCAGACCTCTAGAGTAGGGTCATTGTAAATGAATGGTGCTTCGAGGTCGTTGACTCGAACCCTGTAGATCCTGCACTGCTTGCTGTTGAGTTTGATCCGGTTCAGGTTGACCACAGTTGGGAAGATGGTCAGCTCCACAAAGCCCTGTCAAATAGAGGGGTGTCCCCGTTGACATGGATGAGAAACTAGACTGGTTCTACACGGCCAAATGACTAAGACTACACATATTTATACTGTTGTTTTCAATGTCTCGCAGTAGAAATATGTTTGGTTCTCAGTCATGTGGCTAAGTTCTACAGATACAACAACAGGGATATAACTAGAATTTTATTGCGGGTACTTGGGGGAAATATAGTTAACGAATATATTTACTACGATATACTTACAATCACAGACTTTCTTTGAAAGTTGATGTTGTTGATGCAGACAACCTGGTGAGTCGTGTGGGAATAAACATGACATAACAGGTTAACACAATGAGGAATAACGGCGCTACAGTATTATATACTGTGCCAAGTAATAACTTAAGGACAAACGTGTGTGCAAAGCTAACTAAGCCAAAGGTAATAGAAAAGACTTATAATTTAAAAGGCCGCGGGCTCTCAAATCCCTTGTCCTTCTTCCTGTTCATCTTGACTTCATGCATTGATACGGTATATGAATTTGATCATGTTCGTGAACTACGGGTTTGACGCGATGGTCGTGTGGACTGGAAGGTTCTTCCTGTATCCACAAAAAAATATATATATATTTCCAGTCCTAATAAATCCCAATGCAAAGAGTTCATGCGCAGCGAATGTGGCGATTTAGCTAGCTAGTGCTAACGTTAGCCAGTTAACACAACACTTCCAGCCATTCTTCCCCGCCGGCTGTCTGTGCAATGCTATCAGTGTCTCCAAACACCTTTCCCAGATATGCACGCTACCAAAGACTATCATTCAGCTTTGCAAGAATCATTTCGGTTTCAAATGAGCATTTTTTTTATCAATGTTGAGCTCCAAAAACATTAAACTCTATCCTCTCCGTCTGAACCACAGCTCAAAGTTCTTCTTCTTCATGTTTTGTGATTTTAAAATGGCGGTTGACAACCAAAAGGCGCATTACCGCCACCAGCTGGACTGGAGTGTAAAATCCATTACACTTTACTCATCGAAGTGTTGTGATTGTTGAGCGGTCGTCACGACGTACCAAATACACAAAGTCGTAAACCCCGCCCATTTCGACAATTTAACTTTTAAATGTATTTTAATTGTATCTTTATTTAACCAGGCAAGTCAGTTAAGAACAAATACTTATTTTCAATGACAGCCTAGGAACAGTTATGCCTTGTTCAGGGGCAGAATGACAGATTTTTTTTTACCTTGTTAGCTCGGGAATAGATCTTGCAACATTTCGGTTACTAGTCCAACGCTCTAATCACTAGGTTACTTGTTTGTAACTTCTTAAAATTAGATTTTAAAACCAACCCTAACCTTATACCTAACCCTAACCTTAAATTAAGAACAAACATAAATGTTGTGTTTTCATGAATATTAACGATATAGCCATTTTACAAATACCAAAAAAATCTCTAGCGGAAACCGGTTGTGATTCGGTTCCTCGGGACGTCCCTAACCCATTGAATTTGACATGTAAAATGGTTAAGGTAAGGGTTAAGGTTAGGTTTGGACTTGTAGAGCCATTTTCGACTTTAACTTTAAACAGATATGGGAATGGATGGAAAAATGGGCTTTTGGATGTCACATCCAGGCCTTTGCTTAACCTCAAGGATCATATCACCTCTACCTTACCTGACACCCTAGACCCACTTCAATTTGCTTACCACCCTAATAGATCCACAGACGATGCAATCACCATCACACTGCACACTGCCCTTTCCCATCTGGACAAGAGGAATACCTATGTAAGAATGCTGTCCATTGACTGTAGCTCAGCATTCAACACCATAGTACCCTCCAAGCTCATCATTAAACTCGGGGCCCTGGGTCTGAACCTCACCCTGTGCAACTGGGTTCCAGACTTCCTGACGGGCCGCCCCCAGGTGGTGAAGGTAGGAAACAACACCTCCACTTCGCTGATCCTCAACACAGGGGCCCCACAGGGGTGTGTGGTCAACCGCCTTCTGTACCCCCTGTTCACCCATAACTGGGTGGCCACGCACGCCTCCAACTCAATCATCAAGTTTGCAGATGACACAACAGTAGTAGGCCTGATTACCAACAATGATGAGACAGCCTACAGGGAGGAGGTGAGGGCCCTGGGAGTGTGGTGCCAGGAAAATAACCTGTCACTAAATGTCAAGAAAACAAAGGAGATGATCGTGGACTTCAGGAAACAGCAGAGGGAGCAAATCACTGGCCACTTTAATAACAGAATACCAGTCACTTTCATAATGTTTACATATTTTCCATGACTCATCTCATATATATATGTATTCTATTCAACTGTATTTAGTCTATGCCTCTCCGACATTGCTGGCCCAAATATTTATATATTCTTAGTTCCATTACTTTAGATTTGTGTGAATTGTTATATATTACTGCACTGTTGGAGCTAGAAACACAAGCATTACGCTACA
>NW_026281026.1:0-9522 GCF_023373465.1 Oncorhynchus keta | reverse complement strand
GGATCCAGTATGAGGCTGGAGTGGGCAGTAGCAGATGTGGATAGGTTCAGTTAGTGAACTGTACTGTTCAGGGTGAGGGAAGGAGGGATAGACCATTACCACCACTAGCTCACTTTGTAGTACACACTTCAAAGAGGTGAGAGATCGGGGCTGCTAGAAAATGGTAAGCTGGTAAGACTCTCAGAAAAAAAAAACAATTGTAAAACCTCTACAAGTCTGGTTCATCCTTGGGAGCACTTTACAAAACGCCTGAAGGTACCACTCATCTGTACAAACAATAGTAAGAATAAACACCATGGGACCACGCAGACGTCATACCGCTTAGGAAGGAGATGCGTCCTGTCTCCTAGAGATGAACGTACTTGTGTGAAAAGGACAAATCAATCCCAGAACAACAGCAAAGGACCTTGTGAAGATGCTGGAGGAAACAGGTACAAAAGTATCTATATCCACAGTAAAACGAGTCCTATATCAACATAACCTGAAAGGCCGCCTCAGCAAGTGTTGAAGCCACTGCTCCAAAACAGCCATAAAAGCCAGACAGTTTGCAACTGCACATGGGGACAACGATCATACTTTTAGAGAAATGTCCTCTGGTCTAATGAAAAAAATAGAACTGTTTGTCCATAATGACCATCGTTATGTTTGGAGGAAAAAGGGGGATGTTTGTAGTCAAGAACACCATCCCAACCTTGAAACACGAGGGTGGCAGCATCATGTTGTAGGGGTGCATTGCTGCAGGAGGGACCGCACTTCAAAATAGATGGCGCCTCATGAGAGAGGAAAATTATGTGGATATATTGAAGCAACATCTCTAGACATCCGTCAGGAAGCTAAAGCTTGGTCACAAATTAGTTTTCCAAATGGACAATGACCGCAAGCATACTTCCAAAGTTGTGGGAAAATGGCTTAAGGACAACAAAGTCAAGGAATTGGAGTGGCCATCACAAAGCCCCCTGACCTCAATTCCATAGGAAATGGTGGGCGGAACTGAAAAGGCGCGTGTGCGAGCAAGGAGGCCTACAAACCTGACTCCAGTTACACCAGCTCTGTCAGGAGGAATGGGACAAAATTCACCCAACTTATTGTGGGAAGCTTGTGGAAGGCTACCAGAAAGTTTGACCCAAGCTAAAACAATTAAAGGCAATGATACCAAGTACTAGTATGTAAACTTCTGACCCACTGGGAATGTGATTAAAGAAATAAAAGCTGAAATAAATCATTCTCTCTACTATTATTCTGACATTTCACATTCTTAAAATAAATTAGTGATCCTAACTGACCAAAGACAGGTAATTTTTACTAGGATTAAATGTCAGGAATTGTGAAAAACAGAGTTGAAATGTATTTGGCTAAGTTGTATGTAAACTTCCGACTTCAACTATGTAACTAGGGTTACAAAGGGTCGGAAATTTTCTATGGGAAGATAAGCCCGGGAATTTGGGGAATTTTGCTTAAATTCCTCAAAAAATATTAGCTTATAACAGTGAACATATTTTGGTTAAACTATCCCCAATTCAATGGAATTGCAAACCTCTGCATGCACAGTGCATTCTTCCATCACATGTACAGCTGATTCTCAAGATCTTGCAAAGGACTACATGCTTTCTGTTTTTTTGTTAACTAGTAAATAGTAGCATACAGCACAGTGTGTTTAAATCATTTCTAACTTGTTAACAATTTCTGCTAGTTAGTTTTTGCTACCATGTGGGTTTTAGATTGTTTGAGCCTACAACTGAAGAGTGTTAATTCACCCGTTTCCATACATGTTTTATTTCTAAAACAACTCCTTTGTCACATATCTAAAACATTTAACTGCTTAACTATTGCTTTGTACATGGAATTGTATTTGTTGTTTTTTTGACTCTTTTTTTTCTAATGTTTACAGGAAAATACCTCACACATCTGATGTGGAGACTAGAGGTCGCACAGATTAATCGGAATGGCCGATTAAGGCCGTGAAGCATTCATTCAAACAGCACTTTTGTGCGTTTTGCCAGCAGCTCTTCATTGTGTGTCAAGCATTGTGCTGTTTATGACTTCAAGCCTATCAACTCCCCCGAGATTAGGCTGGTGTAACCGATGTGAAATGGCTAGCTAGTTAGTGGGTGCGCGCTAATAGCGTTTCAAACGCCACTCGCTCTGGAGACTTGAGTGGTTGTTCTGGCTCTGCATGGGTAACGCTGCTTCGAGGGTGGCTGTTGTCGCTATGCCCCTGGTTCGAGCCCAGGAAGAGCGAGGAGAGACGGAAGCTATACTGTTACACTGGTAATGCTAAAGTGCCTATAAGAACATCCAATTGTCAAAGGTTAATGAAATACAAATGGTATAGAGAGAAATAGTCCTATAATTCCTACAATAACTACAACCTAAAACTTTACCTAGGAATATTGAAGACTCATGTTAAAAGGAACCAACAGCTTTCATATGTTCTCATGTTCTGAGCAAGGAACTTAAACGTTAGCTTTCTTACATGGCACATATTGCACGCTTACTTAACACTTTGTTTTTGCATTAATTAAAACCAAATTGAACATGTTTCATTATTTAGTTTGAGGCTAAATTGGATTTATTAAGTTAAAATAAGTGTTCATTCAGTATTGTTGTAATTGTCATTATTACAAATTATTTATTTATTTATTTAATATTAGTTGTAAAAATATATCTATATTTATTAGTATTATTAATATATATATTTTTTATTAAAATCGGCCGACTAATCGGTATCGGCTTTTTTGGCCTCCAATAAATCGGTATCGGCCTTGAAAAATCATAATCGGTCGACCTCTAGTGGAGACATTTTACTGTAACTAATGTGGAAGGAAAAGCTGTGTACATTTGCAAGTACTGTGCCAAATCATGTGAAGAATGCAACAAAGATGCCGAATCATCTGGCCATGTTTAAAGTTCCCTCAGCGCTCACAACAAGCAACCTCTAACAAAAGTCCTCTACTTCTATTCGAGGTGAAAATGCTGAATCAGACACCTTATCAATAGCAATAGCTCATGGTCCTCCTGAATCAGAAGTATTTTTTTACTCAATGGACGAACTTAGTCAAAGAAATGCTAATGAATGTCTTGCTCGAGCTGTAAATGCAACTGGTTCACCTCTGATGCTCACAGGCAATGTGTATTGGAAGAGATTTATGAATGAATGTTCTTCATCCCAGCATACACCCCTCCAACCAGACATGCTTTATCTACTCATTTGCTGGATGCAGAGTTCAACAGAGGTCAAGTGAAGGTCAAGCAAATCATAGAGAAAGCACACTATTTCAATCATCTCTGATGGGTGGTCGAATGTTCGTGGGAAAGGAATAATTAAAATCATCTCCACCCCTAAACCAGTATTTTGCAAGATCAGACACAAGGGACAACAGACACACCGGCCTCTTCATTACAGATGAGCTGAAGGCAGTCATTAATAACCTTGGACCACAGAAGGTATTTGCACTGGTGACAGACAATGCTGCGAACATGAAGGCTACTTGGTCTAAAGTGAAGGAGTCCTACCCTCATATCACACCCATTGGCTGTGCTGCTCATACACTGATTCTGCTCCTCAAGGACATCATGGCGCTGAAAACAATGGATACACTACGAGAGCCAAGAAATGGTTAGATATGTGAAGGGTCATCAAGTTATAGCAGCAATCTACCTCACCAAGCAAAGTGAGAAGAATAAGAGCACCACATTGAAGCTGCCCAGCAACATGTTTGACAGTCTCCTGGAGGAGAAGGAGTCTCTCCAAGAAATGGCCATAACACAGTCTGCTGATATGGACAGCCCCATATATCATACTGGCCTGTTATTGTCCCAGGCAGGTGGTCATTCTGCTGCTCTCAGTAAAAGTAGCTTGGTGTAAAATGAAATGCGATTGCTGTCAGTTGGCTGGCTGCTTTTTCCCACAGTATCTGTGGAGCGTTAATTTAGGATCACATAATACAGCAGCAGCAGCAAGCCTTTTAAGCCATCTTCACTTCTTCACATATACAGTGCCTTGCAAAAGTATTCATCCCCTTTGGTGTTTTTTCCTATTTTGTTACATTACAAACCTGTAATGTAAATAGGTTTTTATTTGGACATACCCAAAATAGTCCAAATTGATAAAGTGAAATGAAAAAAATTACTTGTTTCAAAAATAAAGCAAGGGGCACCACCAAGCATGCGTCACCATGAAGACCAAGGAGCTCTCCAAACAGGTCAGGGACAAAGTTGTGGAGAAGTACAGATCAGGGTTGGCTTCTAAAAAGAAAATATCTGAAACTTTGAATATCCCACGTAGCACCGTTAAATCCATTATTAAAAAATGGAAAGAATATTGCACCACAACAAACCTGCCAAGAGAGAGCCGCCCACCAAAACTCACAGACCAGGCAAGGAGGACATTCATCAGAGAGGTAACAAAGAGACCAAAGATAACCCTGAAGGAACTGGAAAGCTCCACAGCGGAGATTGGAGTATCTGTCCATAGGAAGAGTGGCCACAAAAGTGGCCAGAAAAACATGCTTAAAGAAGAAAAATAAGAAAACACGTTTGGTGTTCGCCAAAAGGCATGTAGGAGACTCCCCAAACATATGGAAGAAGGCACTCTGGTCAGATGAGACTAAAATTTAGCTGTTTGGCCATCAACGAATACGCTATGTCTTGCACAAACCCAACACCTCTCATCACCCCGAGAATGCCATCCCCACAGTGAAGCATGGTGGTGGCTTTCATGCTGTGGGTATGTTTTTCATCGGCAGGGACTGGGAAACTGGTCAGAATTTTAAGGAATGATGGATGTCGCTAAATACAGGGAAATCCTTGAGGGGAAACCTGTTTCAGTCTTCCAGAGATTTGAGACTGTGACGGAGGTTCACCTTCCAGCAGGACAATTACCCTAAGCATACTGCTAAAGCAAACACTTGAGTGGTTTAAGGGGAAACATTTAAATGTCTTGGAATGGCCTAGTCAAAGCCCAGACCTCAATCCAATTGAGAATATCTGTGGTATGACTTAAAGATTGCTGTACACTAGCGGAACCCATCCAACTTGAAGGCGCTGGAGTAGTTTTGCCTTGAACAATAAGGCAAAAAATCCCAGTGGCAAGCTTATAAGAGACTTGCAGCTGTAATTGCAGCAAAAGATGGCTCTACAAAGTATTGAGTAATGCACCCTTAAGTTCATTTTTTGTCTTGTTTCTTGTTTCACAATAAATATTTTGCATCTTCAAAAGTGGTAGGCATGTTGTGTAAATCAAATGATACAAACCACCCAAAATCCATTTTAATTCCAGGTTGTAAGGCAAGAAAATAGGAAAAAATGCCAAGGGGTGAATACTTCTAGCAAGCCACTGTAGGCTACACTCTTAGAAAAAAATGGTTCCAAAAGGCTGTCCTCATTGGATAACCCTGAGGAACTCTCTTAGGGTTCTACCTGGAACCAAATAGGTTCTTCAGGGTTCTCCTATGAGGACAACCAAATCACCCTTTTTCATGTTCTAGACAACAACTGTATATTTTCTCCTCTTCTTGGCCTTGTATCATTTCTGTAGATCTGTCACACTCTGAGAAACCAAACAGTCAGTCAAACCTAGACCCTGTTGTTATTGACGACAAGATGTTTGTGGGTCCACTGGTTTTGATGTGTGACTGCTAGAGGCTGTGGAGCTTGGCTACGCTTCTTGACCTTAGCTGTTGTACAGTTCAGTGATGCAGACCTCGGACTGTTTTTCTGCAGTATTGTGAGAATGAGATGGCTCCCTCAGCCCAACTACATTGTTGTTCATCTGCAGCAGTGTACTGTGTGGCTATACTGGTTCTCAGGATAGGCTTTTATATCACTGCAGTGTTTGTGTGCACATGTTTGTGGACCTAAAGTGTGTGTGTGTGACACAGACCCTGTCATTAGAGCTAGAGGGAGAGGCCTCTTCCTGCAGGGCCTGAGGATGCAGCTGGAACAGAGCAGTTAAACAGAACAGCAGTACAGGAGTTTTAGTTCTCTACTCAGCCATGTGAGTTGGGTCCCATGGGACTGCCCTGTTGAGACAACTCATACACATGGTGCAAACTATAAACAATAGGTGTATTAGTCTATATAAAATAAACTGTGTGAACAAATATATCTGTGAGATGCAGAGTTGTGTGTGCAACTGTGTATGTGGGTCTTTTCTATAAACTAGGACACAAGTGAGGATTTCCTACGCTGGATAACTTGTTACAGCTGTTAAGTCATTGATAATAATCTACCAATTTGTTTCATGTCTTACATTAAGATAAGTTTGATCATAGCTATAAGCTAATAAGATCATAGCTATATATACCCTTTATCATGGTTGGTGTCTCGATGGATTTGTCCAAAATCTTGTAACACAAAATATTTTGTTTTCTGTCCTTGCATGAATGGCAGTGTAAGTTGTCGTTATATCATATATTAAGCATTAATCAGTTAAATTCGACATTTAAACTTAAATCCTGTAAGAATCCTGGATCTAGCTGTTGGACAGTTTTTTTTTTTGTATAGAGATCTCAGAAATGCTATCTAACTCCGTAACATTTTGTGTCTTATGTTACGGGGTGAAACCAGTTTTCATGGGCACACAAATCCAAAATAATAATGTGACTATATAGCTAGGTGTCATCATCTACAATAACCCTAATTTATCATACAGTTATTATTTGATTTAATGGTGGTCGGACACATCTATGTGAAGCTAGCCACAATAAGGATTAGCCACAATAGTGGACTTTAGGTTAGCCTTTCAAAATAAGTTTGGCATAATTCTACTATTTGTATTCATTTGCAGCACTGTAAATGACATACTTTTTGAACGCAAACTGCAAATTTCACTATTGTGCCTAATCCTTATTGTGGCTAGCTTCACAACACAACCTGGTTTGGTCGAACCTCACTAGCCAGATGAAGCTAGCTGGCTGCTTATAATGTTAGCTTTAGGCAACAGGGTTAAGTACCTGGCTGCGATTTAATTTCATGAACTGTTGTTCAATTTTAATAGCCGAACAACAAGTTAATAGCTAACCTAGCTAATACTAACAAATATTCCTAAATCATTGCTAATAATAATGAAAATGACTGCAGTGTCTACTGGTCATTGTTTTCAGGCTGGTTGAATTGGTGCTATCTAGGTACCAAGCCAAAGCTAGCTACCCCAGAAGTTGCGGTCGAATAAATGATGCTTTATTACCAACGCGGTATTGTAAATCTACTCTCATCCAACACTTCCCACACTGCCCCTACTCGGATGGTATCGCGCCGTCCCAACCTTCGCTCTCTCTCCCCCGCTACTCTCTCCTCTTCCATCCTATCATCTCTTCCCTCTGCTCAAACCTTCTCCAACCTATCTCCTGATTCTGCCTCCTCAACCCTCCCCTCTCCTCCCTTTCTGCATCCTTTGACTCTCTATGTCCCCTATCCTCCAGGCCGGCTCGGTCCTCCCCTCCCGCTCCGTGGCTCGGGATGACTCATTGCGAGCTCACAGAACAGGGCTCCGGGCAGCCGAGCGGAAATGGAGGAAAACTCGCCTCCTGCGGACCTGGCATCCTTTCACTCCTCCTCTCTACATTTTCCTCCTCTGTCTCTGCTGCTAAAGCCACTTTCTACCACTCTAAATTCCAAGCATCTGCCTCTAACCCTAGGAAGCTCTTTGCCACCTTCTCCTCCCTCCCTGAATCCTCCTCCCCTCCCCTCCTCCCTCTCTGCAGATGACTTCGTCAACCATTTTGAAAAGAAGGTCGACGACATCCGATCCTCGCTTGCTAAGTCAAACGACACCGCTGGTTCTGCTCTACACTGCCCTACCCTGTGCTCTGACCTCTTTCTCCCCTCTCTCTCCAGATGAAATCTTGCGTCTTGTGACGGCTGGCCGCCCAACAACCTGCCCGCTTGACCCTATCCCCTCCTCTCTTCTCCAGACCATTTCCGGAGACCTTCTCCCTTACCTCACCTCGCTCATAAACTCATCCCTGACCGCTGGCTACGTCCCTTCCGTCTTTCAAGAGAGCGAGAGTTGCACCCCTTCTGAAAAAACCTACACTCGATCCCTCCGATGTCATCAACTACAGACCAGTATCCCTTCTTTCTTTCTCTCCAAAACTTTTTGAACGTGCCGTCCTTGGCCAGCTCTCCCGCTATCTCTCTCAGAATGACCTTCTTGATCCAAATCAGTCAGGTTTCAAGACTAGTCATTCAACTGAGACTGCTCTTCTCTGTATCACGGAGGCGCTCCGCACTGCTAAAGCTAACTCTCTCTCCTCTGCTCTCATCCTTCTAGACCTATCGGCTGCCTTCGATACTGTGAACCATCAGATCCTCCTCTCCACCCTCTCCGAGTTGGGCATCTCCCGCGCGGCCCACGCTTGGATTGCGTCCTACCTGACAGGTCGCTCCTACCAGGTGGCGTGGCGAGAATCTGTCTCCTCACCACGCGCTCTCACCACTGGTGTCCCCCAGGGCTCGGTTCTAGGCCCTCTCCTATTCTCGCTATACACCAAGTCACTTGGCTCTGTCATAACCTCACATGGTCTCTCCTATCATTGCTATGCAGACGACACACAATTAATCTTCTCCTTTCCCCTTCTGATGACCAGGTGGCGAATCGCATCTCTGCATGTCTGGCAGACATATCAGTGTGGATGACGGATCACCACCTCAAGCTGAACTCTCGGCAAGACGGAGCTGCTCTTCCTCCCGGGAAGGACTGCCCGCTCCATGATCTCGCCATCACGGTTGACAACTCCATTGTGTCCTCCTCCCAGAGCTAAGAACCTTGGCGTGATCCTGGACAACACCCTGTCGTTCTCAAGCTAACATCAAGGCGGTGGCCCGTTCCTGTAGGTTCATGCTCTACAACATCCGCAGAGTACGACCCTGCCTCACACAGGAAGCGGCGCAGGTCCTAATCCAGGCACTTGTCATCTCCCGTCTGGATTACTGCAACTCGCTGTTGGCTGGGCTCCCTGCCTGTGCCATTAAACCCCTACAACTCATCCAGAACGCCGCAGCCCGTCTGGTGTTCAACCTTCCCAAGTTCTCTCACGCTCACCCCGCTCCTCCGCCTCTCCACTGGCTTCCAGTTGAAGTCGCATCCGCTACAAGACCATGGTGCTTGCCTACGGAGCTGTGAGGGGAACGGCACCTCAGTACCTCCAGGCTCTGATCAGGCCCTACACCCAAACAAGGGCACTGCGTTCATCCACCTCCCGCCTCCCTACCACTGGAGGAAGTACAGTTCCCGCTCAGCCCAGTCAAAACTGTTCGCTGCTCTGGCCCCCAATGGTGGAACAAACTCCCCACGACGCCAGGACAGCGGAGTCAATCACCACCTTCCGGAGACACCTGAAACCCCACCTCTTTAAGGAATACCTAGGATAGGATAAAGTAATCCTTCTCACCCCCCTTAAAAGATTTAGATGCACTATTGTAAAGTGGCTGTTCCACTGGATGTCATAAGGTGAATGCACCAATTTGTAAGTCGCTCTGGATAAGAGCGTCTGCTAAATGACTTAAATGTAAATGTAAATA
>NW_026281025.1:5000-13140 GCF_023373465.1 Oncorhynchus keta | reverse complement strand
TTCCTTCCTTCCTGTCTCTCTCTCTCTTCCTTCCTTCCTGTCTCTCTCTCCCTTCCTTCCTTCTCTCTCTCCCTTCCTTCCTGTCTCTCTCTCCCTTCCTTCCTTCCTGTCTCTCTCTCTCTTTCCTTCCTTCCTGTCTCTCTCTCTTCCTTCCTTCCTGTCTCTCTCTCCTTCCTTCCTTCCTGTCTCTCTCTCCTTCCTTCCTTCCTGTCTCTCTCTCTCCTTCCTCCTGTCTTCCCTTCCCTGTCTCTCTCCCTTCCTTCTTCTGTCTCTCTCTCTTCCTTCCTTCCTGTCTCTCTCTCTCTCTTCCTTCCTTCCTGTCTCTCTCTCCTTCTGTCCCTTCCTTCCTGTCTCTCTCTCCCTTCCTTCCTTCCTGTCTCTCTCTCCTTCCTTCCTTCCTGTCTCTCTCTCCCTTCCTTCCTTCCTGTCTCTCTCTCTCCCTTCCTTCCTGTCTCTCTCTCCACTTCCTTCCTTCCTGTCTCTCTCTCTTCCTTCCTTCCTGTCTCTCTCTCCCTTCCTTCCTTCCTGTCTCTCTCTCCTTCCTTCCTTCCTGTCTCTCTCTCCCTTCCTTCCTTCCTGTCTCTCTCTCCTTCCTTCCTTCCTGTCTCTCTCTCCTTCCTTCCTTCCTGTCTCTCTCTCCTTCCTTCCTTCCTGTCTCTCTCTCCTTCCTTCCTTCCTGTCTCTCTCTCTCTTCTCCTTCTTCCTTCCTGTCTCTCTCTCCCTTCCTTCCTTCCTGTCTCTCTCTCTCTCCCTTCCTTCCTGTCTCTCTCTCTCTCTCCCTTCCTTCCTGTCTCTCTCTCCTTCCTGTCTTCCTTCCTGTCTCTCTCTTCTCTCCCTTCCTTCCTGTCTCTCTCTCCCTTCCTTCCTTCCTGTCTCTCTCTCCCCTTCCTTCCTTCCTGTCTCTCTCTCCCTTCCTTCCTTCCTGTCTCTTCTCTCTCTTCTTCCTTCCTGTCTCTCTCTCTCTCCCTTCCTTCCTGTCTCTCTCTCCTTCCTTCCTTCCTGTCTCTCTTCCTTCTTCTCTCCCTTCCTTCCTGTCTCTCTCTCCCTTCCTTCCTGTCTCTCTCCCCTTCCTTCCTTCTGTCTTCCTTCCCTGTCTCTCTCTCTCTCCCTTCCTTCCTGTCTCTCTCTCCTTCCTTCCTTCCTGTCTCTCTCTCTCCTCCTTCCTTCTGTCTCTCTCTCTCTCCTTCCTTCCTGTCTCTCTCTCCTTCCTTCCTTCTCTCTCTCTCCTTCTTCCTGTCTCTCCTCTCCTTCCTTCCTGTCTCTCTCTCTCCCCTTCCTTCCTTCTCTTCTCTGTCTCTTCTCTCTCTCTCCCTTCCTTCCTGTCTCTCTCTCTCTTCCTTCCTTCCTTCTTGTCCCTTCCTTCCTGTCTCTCTCCTTCCTTCCTGTCTCTCTCTCTCTCCCTTCCTTCCTGTCTCTCTCCTTCCCTTCCTTCCTTCTCTCTCCCTTCCTTCCTTCCTGTCTCTCTCTCTTCCCTTCCTTCCTGTCTCTCTCTCTCTCCCTTCCTTCCTGTCTCTCTCTCTCTTCTTCCTTCCTTCCTGTCTCTCTCTCTCTTCCTTCCTTCCTGTCTCTCTCTCCTTCCTTCCTTCCTGTCTCTCTCTCCCTTCCTTCCTTCCTGTCTCTCTCTCCCTTCCTTCCTTCCTGTCTCTCTCTCTCCTTCCTTCCTTCCTGTCTCTCTCTCTCCCTTCCTTCTTCTCTCTCTCTCCCTTCCTTCCTGTCTCTCTCTCCTTCCTTCCTTCCTGTCTCTCTCTCCCTTCCTTCCTTCCTGTCTCTCTCTCCCTTCCTTCCTTCCTGTCTCTCTCTTCCTTCCTTCCTTCTCTTCCTTCCTTCCTTCCTGTCTCTCTCTCCTTCCTTCCTTCCTGTCTCTCTCTCCTTCCTTCCTTCCTTCCTTCCCTTCCTTCCTTCTCTCTCTCTCTCTTCCTTCCTTCCTGTCTCTCTCTCTCCTTCCTTCCTTCCCTGTCTCTCTCTCCTTCCTTCCTTCCTTCCTGTCTCTCTCTCCCTTCTTCCTTCCTTCCTTCCTTCTCTCTCTCTCCCTTCCTTCCTTCTCTCTCTCTCTCCCTCCTTCCTTCCTGTCTCTCTCTCCCTTCCTTCCTTCTCTGTCTCTCCTTCCCTTCCCTTCCTTCCTTCCTGTCTCTCTCTCCTTCCTTCCTTCCTGTCTCTCTCTCCCTTCCTTCCTTCCTGTCTCTCTCTCCCTTCCTTCCTTCCTGTCTCTCTCTCCCTTCCTTCCTTCCTGTCTCTCTCTCCCTTCCTTCCTTCCTGTCTCTCTCTCCCTTCCTTCCTTCCTGTCTCTCTCTCCCTTCCTTCCTTCCTGTCTCTCTCTCCCTTCCTTCCTTCCTGTCTCTCTCTCCTCCTTCCTTCCTGTCTCTCTCTCCTTCCTTCCTTCCTGTCTCTCTCTCCCTTCCTTCCTTCCTGTCTCTCTCTCCTTCCTTCCTTCCTGTCTCTCTCTCTTCCTTCCTTCCTTTGTCTCTCTCTCTCTCCCTTCCTTCCTGTCTCTCTCCCTTTGCCCTTCCTTCTCCTTCCTTCCTGTCTCTCTCTCCCTTCCTTCCTTCCTGTCTCTCTCTCCCTTCCTTCCTTCCTGTCTCTCTCTCTCTCCCTTCCTTCCTGTCTCTCTCTCTCTCTCCCTTCCTTCCTGTCTCTCTCTCCCTTCCTTCCTTCCTGTCTCTCTCTCCTTCCTTCCTTCCTGTCTCTCTCTCTCTCCCTTCCTTCCTTCCTGTCTCTCTCTCTCTCCTTCCTTCCTGTCTCTCTCTCCCTTCCTTCCTTCCTGTCTCTCTCTCCCTTCCTTCCTTCCTGTCTCTCTCTCTCTCCCTTCCTTCCTTCCTGTCTCTCTCTCTCTCTCCTTCCTTCCTGTCTCTCTCTCCCTTCCTTCCTGTCTTCTCTCTCTCCTTCCTGTCTCTCTCTCTCTCCTTCCTTCCTTCCTCTCTCTCTCTCTGTCTCTTCTCTGTCTGTCTCTCTCTCTCTTCTTTCTTCCTCTCTCTCTCTCTCTCTCTCTCTCTCTCTCTCTCTCTCTTCTTCTCTCTCTCTCTCTCTCTCTCTCTCTCTCTCTCTCTCTCTCTCTCTCTCTCTGTGTATTCCAGCCACGTTGTCAGTTTATCAAAGCAGACAAGCCCATTATGTTTTTATAAGCCCAACCACTTTCCCCTTTCCATTTAGACCCTCCCTCTCCCTCCCTCCCTCCCCTCCCTCCCCTCCACCCTCCCTCCCCTCCACTCCTACTGCGCTCCTCCTCTCCCTCACTCCTCTCATTCCCCGGCAGCAGTGTGATTGTGTAAAAGTTTTATAATGGAACAAGGGAAAGGACTTAGCATGCGGCAGGCAGACGATGTAACATCCTGCGCAGCTGATTAAATATGAATAATTATTCTAAGCGCTGTTGGTAGGACAGATTACACAGGACATGTGTAGAACCATAACTCTGGAGAGGCTCGTACTCAGCCCTCTATCTCCCCGGTGTTCTGTTCTGCCAACGGATGGAGAGGTGGAGCACGGAGGAGAGGGAGGATACATGGAGGGATGATGAGGAGATGTAGTCTCCTGAGATACGGTAGTAGTTAGGATCGTAGAGTTTACTACAATGTAGAGGACAGGAGATAATGATGAGGAGATGTAGTCTCCTGAGATACGGTAGTAGTTAGGATCGTAGTGTTTCCTACAATGTAGAGGACAGGAGATGATGAAGAGGAGGGATGATGAGGAGATGTAGTCTCCTGAGATACGGTAGTAGTTAGGATCGTAGTGTTTCCTACAATGTAGAGGACAGGAGATGATGAAGAGGAGGGATGATGAGGAGATGTAGTCTCCTGAGATACGGTAGTAGTTAGGACCATAGTGTTTCCTACAACGTAGAGGACAGGAGATGATGATGAGGAGATGTAGTCTCCTGAGTTACAGTAGTTAGGATCGTAGAGTTTACTACAATGTAGAGGACAGGAGATGATGATGAGGAGGATGATGAGAGATGTAGTCTCCTGAGATACGGTAGTAGTTAGGACCGTGAGTGTTTCCTACAACGTAGAGGAAAGGAGATGATGAAGAGGAGGGATGATGAGAGATGTAGTCTCCTGAGATACGGTAGTAGTTAGGATCGTAGAGTTTACTGGCGTAGAGGGACGGGAGATGATGAAGAGGAGGGAGGATGAAGGATGTAGTCTCCTGAGATACGGTAGTAGTTAGGATCGTAGAGTTTACTACAACGTAGAGGACAGGAGATGATGAAGAGGAGGGAGGATGAAGGATGTAGTCTCCTGAGATACGGTAGTAGTTAGGATCGTAGTGCTTCAGTAGAGGATAGAAGGGATGTCTGTCTGTCTGTCTGTCTCTGTCTGTCTGTCTGTCTGTCTGTCTGTCTGTCTGTCTGTCTGTCTGTCTGTCTGTCTGTCTGTCTGTCTTAATAGCGTTTGTCTTTCCATTGGGTTTTACATTACACTGGCGAGAGGAATTGGCCAATTAAAGGCGGCCATATGTTTCCAATTTTGAAAATGTACTAATTTAATCGTCCATGAGAACGATTCAGAGTAATAGATGGAAATTATGGAAACATTTATATGTGACGATGCTTATGACAAAAAAAAAAAAAAAAAAAAGATGTGTTTTGTACCACTATGACTGACCCTGTAAAACAACACCTATCATACTACTATGACTGACCCTGTAAAACAACACCTATCATACTACTATGACTGACCCTGTAAAACAACACCTATCATACTGCTATGACTGACCCTGTAAACAACACCTATCATACTACTATGACTGACCCTGTACAACAACACCTATCATACTGCTATGGCTGACCCTGTAAAACAACACCTATCATACTACTATGACTGACCCTAAAACAACACCTATCACACTACTATGATGACCCTGTAAAACAACACCTATCATACTACTATGACTGACCCTGTAAACAACACCTATCATACTACTATGACTGACCCTGTAAAAACAACACCTATCATACTACTATGACTGACCCTGTAAACAACACCTATCATACTACTATGACTGACCCTGTAAAACAACACCTATCATACTGCTATGACTGACCCTGTAAAACAACACCTATCATACTACTATGACTGACCCTGTAAACAACACCTATCATACTACTATGACTGACCCTGTAAACAACACATTACACTGCACCTATCTATGAAATAACACACATGGAATCATTTAGTAACCCCCAAAAAGTATTTTATATTTTTCAAAGGAGCCTCCCTTTGCCTTGACGACAGCTTTACACACTCTTGGGGTTCTCTCAACCAGCTTCATGATTCATTGGTTGGTCACTTGGTATTCTATTCTCTCTTTGTCTTTACCTCATTCTGCTCTCTCTCTCTCTCTCTCTCTCTCTACATATATATATATATATATATATATATATATATATATATATATACCTAATTTTGCTCTCTCCTCTCTCTCTCTCTCTGTCTCTCTCCCTCCCTCCCTCCCTCCCTCCACCTCTCCATCCTTCCCTCCCTCCCTCCACCTCCTCCCTCCCTCCTCCACCTCTCCATCCTTCCCTCCCTCCCTCCACCCTTCCATCCTTCCTCCCTCCCTCCACCCCTCCATCTCTCCCTCCATTCCTCCACCCCTCCATCTCTCCTCCATTCCTCCACCCCTCCCTCCACCCCTCCCTTCCTCCCTCCCTCCCTCCCTCCCTCCTCCCTCCCTCCCTCCCTCCCTCCCTCCCTCCCTCCCTCCCTCCCTCCCTCCCCTCCCTCCACCTCTCTCCTCCCTTCCTCCCTCCCTCCACCCCTCTTCCACCCCTCCCTCCCTCCTTCCCTCCCTCCTCCCTCCCTCCCTCCCTCCCTCCCTCCTCCTTCCCTCCCTCCTTCCCTCCCTCCCTCCCTCCCTCCTTCTCCCTCCACCCCTCCATCCTTCCCTCCCTCCCTCCACCCCTCCCTCCCTCCCTCCCTCACCCCTCCCTCCCTCCACCCCTCCATCCTTCCTCCCCTCCCTCCACCCCTCCCTCCCTCCATCTCTCCTCCATTCCTCCATCCTTCCCTCCCTCCACCCACCCTCCCTCCCCTCAGTCTCTAATTCTGATATTCTGATATGTAGAATGTGTCTCTGTGTGGCTCTGAGCAGCACGAGGGTCCAACTCTCAAGTCATTCATTAAACTGACCAATGTGGGAGTTTGTTCCTGTCTAAATGACATCCTATTCCCTGGTCAACAGTAGTGCACTACTAACCGTGTGGGTCCTGGTCTACAATAGGGCACTACATAGAGAATAGGTAGATTTGGGATACAGACCGTGTATTAATTAAGCAGAAGTGTATCCTCCCAAAATGTAAGCTATTAATTGGTGATTAATTGATGCAGTGATTTGCCTGCGGTGAGCAGCCACCTAATCCTTATTACCGCTGCTGTGTGTGTGTGTGTGTGTGTGTGTGTGTGTGTGTGTGTGTGTGTGTGTGTGTGTGTGTGTGTGTGTGTGTGTGTGTGTGTGTGTGTGTAAAGGCATGATTATCTGCCCAGTTGAGTTGACACCATCATTGCCATGTCCTTCAGGCAGCAGAGAGATATCACCCAGAGATAGAGATATCACGCAGAGATAGAGATATCACCCAGAGAGATAGAGAGAGATGTCACCCAGAGATAGAGACATCACCCAGAGATAGATAGATATATCACCCAGAGATGGAGAGAGATATCACCCAGAGATAGAGATATCACCCAGAGATAGAGAGATATCACCCAGAGAAAGAGATGTCACCCAGAGATGAGAGATATATCACCCAGAGATAGAGAGAGATATCACCCAGAGATAGAGAGAGATATCACCAGAGAAAGAGAGAGATGTCACCCAGAGATAGAGAGATATCACAGAGATGAGAGAGATATCACCCAGAGATAGAGAGAGAGATATCACCCAGAGAAAGAGAGAGATGTCACCCAGAGATAGAGAGATATCACCTAGAGAGATAGAGAGAGATATCACCAGAGAGATAGAGAGATATCACCCAGAGATAGAGAGATATCACCCAGAGATAGAGAGATATCACCCAGAGATAGAGAGATATATCACCCAGAGATAGAGAGATATATCACCCAGAGATAGAGAGAGATATCACCCAGAGATAGAGAGAGATATCACCCAGAAAGAGACATATATCACCCAGAGATAGAGACATATATCACCCAGAGATAGAGATATATCACCCAGAGAAAGAGACATATATCACCCAGAGATAGAGACATATATCACCCAGAGATAGAGATATATCACCCAGAGATAGAGAGAGATATCACCCAGAGATAGAGAGAGATGTCACCCAGAGATAGAGACATATATCACCCAGAGATAGAGAGAGATATATCACCCAGAGATAGAGAGAGATATCACCCAGAGATAGAGAGAGATATCACCCAGAGATAGAGACACACATCAGAGAAAACGTAGGTAGCTAATATGTGTTTTCAGTCAGAGAAAACGTAGCTAGCTAATACATGTTTTCAGTCAGAGAAAACATAGCTAGCTAAACGTAGCTAGCTAATACATGTTTTCAGTCAGAGAAAACATAGCTACTAAACGTAGCTAGCTAATATGTGTTTTCAGTCAGAGAAAATGTAGCTAGCTAATACATGTTTTCAGTCAGAGAAAACATAGCTAGCTAAACGTAGCTAGCTAATATGTGTTTAAAGTCAGAGAAAATGTAGCTAGCCAATACATGTTTTCAGTCAGAGAAAACATAGCTAGTTAAACGTAGCTAGCTAATATGTGTTTTCAGTCAGAGAAAACATAGCTAGCTAATACGTGTTTTCAGTCAGAGAAAACGTAGCTAGCTAATATGTGTTTTCAGTCAGAGAAAACGAAGCAGCTAATATGTGTTTTCAGTCGAGAAAACATAGCTAGCTAAACGTAGCTAGCTAATACATGTTTTCAGTCAGAGAAAACATAGCCAGCTAAACGTAGCCAGCTAATATGTGTTTTCAGTCAGAGAAACGTAGCTAGCCAATACATGTTTTTCAGTCAGAGAAAACATAGCTAGCTAATACGTGTTTTCAGTCACAGAGCTAATATTTTATTGAACCTTTATTTAACTAGGCAAGTCAGTTAAGAACAAATTCATATTTATAATGATGGCCTAGAATTGGCAGTGTGGAAAGGACCTCAGAGCGCAGGAAATGTA
>NW_026281024.1:0-1688 GCF_023373465.1 Oncorhynchus keta | reverse complement strand
TGCAGACGACACACAATTAATCTTCCTTTCCCCTTCTGATGACCAGGTGGCTTAATCGATCTCTGCATGTCTGGCAGACATATCAGTGTGGATGACGGCCATCACGGTTGACAACTCCATTGTGTCCTCCTCCCAGAGCGCTAAGAACCTTGGCGTGATCCTGGACAACACCCTGACGTTCTCAACTAACATCAAGGCGGTGTCCCGTTCCTGTAGGTTCATGCTCTACAACATCCGCAGAGTACGACCCTGCCTCACACAGGAAGCGGCGCAGGTCCTAATCCAGGCACTTGTCATCTCCCCGTCTTGATTACTGCAACTCGCTGTTGGCTGGGCTCCCTGCCTGTGCCATTAAACCCCTACAACTCATCCAGAACGCCGCAGCCCGTCTGGTGTTCAACCTTCCCAAGTTCTTCACGCACCCCGCTCCTCCGCTCTCTCCACTGGCTTCCAGTTGAAGCTCGCATCCGCTACAAGACCATGGTGCTTGCCTACGGAGCTGTGAGGGGAACGGCACCTCAGTACCTCCAGGCTCTGATCAGGCCCTACACCCAAACAAGGGCACTGCGCGCTCATCCACCTCTGGCCTGCTCGCCTCCCTACCACTGAGGAAGTACAGTTCCCGCCAGCCCAGTCAAAACTGTTCGCTGCTCTGGCCCCCCAATGGTGGAACAAACTCCTCACGACCACCTTGGGGAAAACGTGGAAAAGGTAAGCTGACTCCTAGCTCCTCCACAGCCATATAAGTCATTGCCATGAGGCGGTTTTAAAAAATGTGGCACTTCCTGATTGTATTTTTATCTATTTTTTTTCTGTAACATCAGTTCTGTGGAACTCACAGACAATATCTTTGCAGTTTTGGAAACGTCAGAGTGTTTTCTTTCCATAGCTGTCAATTATAAGCTTAGTCGAGCATCTTTTCATGACAAAATATCTTGTTTAAAACGGGAACGTTTTTCATCCAAAAATTAGAAGAGCGCCCCCTATATCGAAGAAGTTAAGAAGCAGTGCGGCTTGGTTGGGTTGTGTTTCGGAGGACGCATGGCTTTCGACCTTCGTCTCTCCCGAAGGTTTATTTAAAAATAAAAATGTTTCGGCATCACTGCTTTCTTCAGGGTCAGAAGAAGTCACAGTGATGAACAACATTGGTGTTTTTTTACCCAATAAATTACTGGGAGGTAATATAGAGTGTGCAACTCTTTGTTTTGATAGCTAACGTTAGCTAGTTAACATTAGCCTTCTGCATATTCAACTTCCATCCTCTCAGTCCAGGGGCAAAAACAATGTATGAATTAATAGTTGGATCTGAATCGTCCTTATAATCATTGGCCAGTACGGAAAATTAAGTAAAACCACAAGTCCAAATCGCTATCACCATCCATAGCTAATTTAGGAAAGGGACAATTTTTGCTAGCTAGTTTTGGATTCGAAATGTTGAACATTGAGCTATTAAAGACATGATAGATCAGACGCATAGTCTATTAAGAAGTGAGATCTGTAGAAAGACAGAGTGGCAGTGGAATGTACTGGGTGGACGGGAGGAGATCAAAGGATTGCTATAGGGGAGACAGAAGGAGAGGTTGAGGTCAGGAGGTGGGGTCATATCCCCTGAAGGGAGTAATAAGGGTTTAGTATCCTGTTACCCTCTTCCTGTGGAACCATAAGAAGGATTGGAGAGAAGGAGGAGT
>NW_026281023.1:0-7500 GCF_023373465.1 Oncorhynchus keta | reverse complement strand
AGTAACCTGAAGTCTGTCAACCACCTGTTAAACAGCCAGTAACCTGAAGTCTGTCAACCACCTGTTAAACAGCCAGTAACCTGAAGTCTGTCAACCACCTGTTAAACAGTCAGTAACCTGAAGTCTGTCAACCACCTGTTAAACAGCCAGTAACCTGAAGTCTGTCAACCACCTGTTAAACAGCCAGTAACCTGAAGTCTCTGTCAACCACCTGTTAAACAGCCAGTAACCTGAAGTCTGTCAACCACCTGTTAAACAGCCAGTAACCTGAAGTCTGTCAACCACCTGTTAAACAGCCAGTAACCTGAAGTCTGTCAACCACCTGTTAAACAGTCAGTAACCTGAAGTCTGTCAACCACCTCTTAAACAGCCAGTAACCTGAAGTCTGTCAACCACCTGTTAAACAGTCAGTAACCTGAAGTCTGTCAACCACCTGTTAAACAGCCAGTAACCTGAAGTCTCTGTCAACCACCTGTTAAACAGCCAGTAACCTGAAGTCTGTCAACCACCTGTTAAACAGCCAGTAACCTGAAGTCTCTGTCAACCACCTGTTAAACAGCCAGTAACCTGAAGTCTGTCAACCACCTGTTAAACAGCCAGTAACCTGAAGTCTCTGTCAACCACCTGTTAAACAGCCAGTAACCTGAAGTCTGTCAACCACCTGTTAAACAGCCAGTAACCTGAAGTCTCTGTCAACCACCTGTTAAACAGCCAGTAACCTGAAGTCTCTGTCAACCACCTGTTAAACAGCCAGTAACCTGAAGTCTGTCAACCACCTGTTAAACAGCCAGTAACCTGAAGTCTCTGTCAACCACCTGTTAAACAGCCAGTAACCTGAAGTCTGTCAACCACCTGTTAAACAGCCAGTAACCTGAAGTCTGTCAACCACCTGTTAAACAGCCAGTAACCTCTGAACCACCTGTTAAACAGCCAGTAACCTGAAGTCTGTCAACCACCTGTTAAACAGCCAGTAACCTGAAGGCTCTGTCAACCACCTGTTAAACAGCCAGTAACCTGAAGTCTGTCAACCACCTGTTAAACAGCCAGTAACCTGAAGTCTGTCAACCACCTGTTAAACAGTCAGTAACCTGAAGTCTGTCAACCACCTGTTAAACAGCCAGTAACCTGAAGTCTGTCAACCACCTGTTAAACAGCCAGTAACCTGAAGTCTCTGTCAACCACCTGTTAAACAGCCAGTAACCTGAAGTCTGTCAACCACCTGTTAAACAGCCAGTAACCTGAAGTCTCTGTCAACCACCTGTTAAACAGCCAGTAACCTGAAGTCTGTCAACCACCTGTTAAACAGCCAGTAACCTGAAGTCTGTCAACCACCTGTTAAACAACCAGTAACCTGAAGTCTGTCAACCACCTGTTAAACAGCCAGTAACCTGAAGTCTGTCAACCACCTGTTAAACAGCCAGTAACCTGAAGTCTGTCAACCACCTGTTAAACAGCCAGTAACCTGAAGTCTGTCAACCACCTGTTAAACAGTCAGTAACCTGAAGTCTGTCAACCACCTGTTAAACAGCCAGTAACCTGAAGTCTGTCAACCACCTGTTAAACAGCCAGTAACCTGAAGTCTCTGTCAACCACCTGTTAAACAGCCAGTAACCTGAAGTCTGTCAACCACCTGTTAAACAGCCAGTAACCTGAAGTCTGTCAACCACCTGTTAAACAGCCAGTAACCTGAAGTCTGTCAACCACCTGTTAAACAGTCAGTAACCTGAAGTCTGTCAACCACCTCTTAAACAGCCAGTAACCTGAAGTCCACCTGTTAAACAGTCAGTAACCTGAAGTCTGTCAACCACCTGTTAAACAGCCAGTAACCTGAAGTCTCTGTCAACCACCTGTTAAACAGCCAGTAACCTGAAGTCTGTCAACCACCTGTTAAACAGCCAGTAACCTGAAGTCTCTGTCAACCACCTGTTAAACAGCCAGTAACCTGAAGTCTGTCAACCACCTGTTAAACAGCCAGTAACCTGAAGTCTCTGTCAACCACCTGTTAAACAGCCAGTAACCTGAAGTCTGTCAACCACCTGTTAAACAGCCAGTAACCTGAAGTCTCTGTCAACCACCTGTTAAACAGCCAGTAACCTGAAGTCTGTCAACCACCTGTTAAACAGCCAGTAACCTGAAGTCTGTCAACCACCTGTTAAACAGTCAGTAACCTGAAGTCTGTCAACCACCTGTTAAACAGCCAGTAACCTGAAGTCTCTGTAAACCACCTGTTAAACAGCCAGTAACCTGAAGTCTGTCAACCACCTGTTAAACAGCCAGTAACCTGAAGTCTCTGTCAACCACCTGTTAAACAGCCAGTAACCTGAAGTCTGTCAACCACCTGTTAAACAGCCAGTAACCTGAAGTCTCTGTCAACCACCTGTTAAACAGCCAGTAACCTGAAGTCTGTCAACCACCTGTTAAACAGCCAGTAACCTGAAGTCTGTCAACCACCTGTTAAACAGTCAGTAACCTCTGTCAACCACCTGTTAAACAGCCAGTAACCTGAAGTCTCTGTAAACCACCTGTTAAACAGCCAGTAACCTGAAGTCTGTCAACCACCTCTTAAACAGCCAGTAACCTGAAGTCTGTCAACCACCTGTTAAACAGTCAGTAACCTGAAGTCTGTCAACCACCTGTTAAACAGCCAGTAACCTGAAGTCTCTGTCAACCACCTGTTAAACAGCCAGTAACCTGAAGTCTGTCAACCACCTGTTAAACAGCCAGTAACCTGAAGTCTCTGTCAACCACCTGTTAAACAGCCAGTAACCTGAAGTCTGTCAACCACCTGTTAAACAGCCAGTAACCTGAAGTCTCTGTCAACCACCTGTTAAACAGCCAGTAACCTGAAGTCTGTCAACCACCTGTTAAACAGCCAGTAACCTGAAGTCTGTCAACCACCTGTTAAACAGCCAGTAACCTGAAGTCTCTGTCAACCACCTGTTAAACAGCCAGTAACCTGAAGTCTGTCAACCACCTGTTAAACAGCCAGTAACCTGAAGGCTCTGTCAACCACCTGTTAAACAGCCAGTAACCTGAAGTCTGTCAACCACCTGTTAAACAGCCAGTAACCTGAAGTCTCTGTCAACCACCTGTTAAACAGACAGTAACCTGAAGTCTCTGTCAACCACCTGTTAAACAGCCAGTAACCTGAAGTCTCTGTCAACCACCTGTTAAACATCCGGTAACCTGAAGTCTCTGTCAACCACCTGTTAAACATCCGGTAACCTGAAGTCTCTGTCAACCACCTGTTAAACAACCAGTAACCTGAAGTCTCTGTCAACCACCTGTTAAACAGCCAGTAACCTGAAGTCTCTGTCAACCACCTGTTAAACATCCGGTAACCTGAAGTCTCTGTCAACCACCTGTTAAACATCCGGTAACCTGAAGTCTCTGTCAACCACCTGTTAAACATCCGGTAACCTGAAGTCTCTGTCAACCACCTGTTAAACATCCGGTAACCTGAAGTCTGTCAACCACCTCTTAAACAGCCGGTAACCTGAAGTCTCTGTCAACCACCTGTTAAACATCCGGTAACCTGAAGTGTCTGTCAACCACCTGTTAAACAGCCAGTAACCTGAAGTCTCTGTCAACCACCTGTTAAACATCCAGTAACCTGAAGTCTGTCAACCACCTGTTAAACAGCCAGTAACCTGAAGTGTCTGTCAACCACCTGTTAAACAGCCAGTAACCTGAAGTCTCTGTCAACCACCTGTTAAACAGCCAGTAACCTGAAGTCTCTGTCAACCACCTGTTAAACAGCCAGTAACCTGAAGTGTCTGTCAACCACCTGTTAAACAGCCAGTAACCTGAAGTCTCTGTCAACCACCTGTTAAACAGCCAGTAACCTGAAGTCTGTCAACCACCTCTTAAACAGCCAGTAACCTGAAGTCTGTCAACCACCTGTTAAACAGTCAGTAACCTGAAGTCTGTCAACCACCTGTTAAACAGCCAGTAACCTGAAGTCTCTGTCAACCACCTGTTAAACAGCCAGTAACCTGAAGTCTGTCAACCACCTGTTAAACAGCCAGTAACCTGAAGTCTCTGTCAACCACCTGTTAAACAGCCAGTAACCTGAAGTCTGTCAACCACCTGTTAAACAGCCAGTAACCTGAAGTCTCTGTCAACCACCTGTTAAACAGCCAGTAACCTGAAGTCTGTCAACCACCTGTTAAACAGCCAGTAACCTGAAGTCTCTGTCAACCACCTGTTAAACAGCCAGTAACCTGAAGTCTGTCAACCACCTGTTAAACAGCCAGTAACCTGAAGTCTGTCAACCACCTGTTAAACAGTCAGTAACCTGAAGTCTGTCAACCACCTGTTAAACAGCCAGTAACCTGAAGTCTCTGTCAACCACCTGTTAAACAGCCAGTAACCTGAAGTCTGTCAACCACCTCTTAAACAGCCAGTAACCTGAAGTCTGTCAACCACCTGTTAAACAGTCAGTAACCTGAAGTCTGTCAACCACCTGTTAAACAGCCAGTCACCTGACTCTGTCAACCACCTGTTAAACAGCCAGTAACCTGAAGTCTGTCAACCACCTGTTAAACAGCCAGTAACCTGAAGTCTCTGTCAACCACCTGTTAAACAGCCAGTAACCTGAAGTCTGTCAACCACCTGTTAAACAGCCAGTAACCTGAAGTCTCTGTCAACCACCTGTTAAACAGCCAGTAACCTGAAGTCTGTCAACCACCTGTTAAACAGCCAGTAACCTGAAGTCTCTGTCAACCACCTGTTAAACAGCCAGTAACCTGAAGTCTGTCAACCACCTGTTAAACAGCCAGTAACCTGAAGTCTCTGTCAACCACCTGTTAAACAGCCAGTAACCTGAAGTCTGTCAACCACCTGTTAAACAGCCAGTAACCTGAAGTCTCTGTCAACCACCTGTTAAACAGCCAGTAACCTAAAGTCTGTCAACCACCTGTTAAACAGCCAGTAACCTGAAGTCTCTGTCAACCACCTGTTAAACAGCCAGTAACCTGAAGTCTGTCAACCACCTGTTAAACAGCCAGTAACCTGAAGTCTCTGTCAACCACCTGTTAAACAGCCAGTAACCTGAAGTCTGTCAACCACCTGTTAAACAGCCATTAACCTGAAGTCTGTCAACCACCTGTTAAACAGCCGGTAACCTGAAGTCTGTCAACCACCTGTTAAACAGCCAGTAACCTGAAGTCTGTCAACCACCTGTTAAACAGCCATTAACCTGAAGTCTGTCAACCACCTGTTAAACAGCCGGTAACCTGAAGTCTGTCAACCACCTGTTAAACAGCCATTAACCTGAAGTCTGTCAACCACCTGTTAAACAGCCAGTAACCTGAAGTCTCTGTCAATCACCTGTTAAACAACCAGTAACCTGAA
This sequence comes from Oncorhynchus keta, assembly GCF_023373465.1. Classification (NCBI taxonomy): domain Eukaryota; kingdom Metazoa; phylum Chordata; class Actinopteri; order Salmoniformes; family Salmonidae; genus Oncorhynchus; species Oncorhynchus keta. The sequence continues at coordinate 2,145 of NW_026281023.1, read as the reverse complement.
GTCTCTGTCAACCACCTGTTAAACAGCCAGTAACCTGAAGTCTCTGTCAATCACCTGTTAAACAACCAGTAACCTGAAGTCTCTGTCAACCACCTGTTAAACAGCCAGTAACCTGAAGTCTCTGTCAACCACCTGTTAAACAGCCAGTAACCTGAAGTCTGTCAACCACCTGTTAAACAGCCATTAACCTGAAGTCTGTCAACCACCTGTTAAACAGCCGGTAACCTGACACCTCTCTATGTTGTCAGCACGGACCCGTATCACCAAGCCACCTGCAGACCAGAGTGTCATCAAGGGGACCAAGGCTGTCATGTCCTGTGGGTGACCCATGACCCCAGTGTGTCTGTCAGGTAAGGATGATGTCATGTCCTGTGGGGTGACCCATGACCCCAGTGTGTCTGTCAGGTAAGGATGATGTCATGTCCTGTGGGGTGACCCATGACCCCAGTGTGTCTGTCAGGTAAGGATGATGTCATGTCCTGTGGGGTGACCCATGACCCCAGTGTGTCTGTCAGGAAAGGATGATGTCACGTCCTGTGGGGTGACCCATGACCCCAGTGTGTCTGTCAGTTAATTGGATGCCAAGCTGACAACTAACTCAGCTCCTCAAAGGCAAACTGGTTAGTTGATCAGTTGAATCAGGGGCTGTAGTGGAATAAATCAGAGGTTGATCAGTTGAATCAGGGGCTGTAGTGGAATAAATCAGAGGTTGATCAGTTGAATCAGGGGCTGTAGTGGAATAGATCAGAGGTTGATCAGTTGGGGCTGTAGTGGAATAGATCAGAGGTTGCAGGGGGCTGTAGTGGAATAAATCAGAGGTTGATCAGTTGAATCAGGGGGCTGTAGTGGAATAGATCAGAGGTTGATCAGTTGAATCAGGGGGCTGTAGTGGAATAGATCAGAGGTTGATCAGTTGAATCAGGGGCTGTAGTGGAATAGATCAGAGGTTGATCAGTTGAATCAGGGGCTGTAGTGGAATAGATCAGAGGTTGATCAGTTGAATCAGGGGCTGTAGTGGAATAGATCAGAGGTTGATCAGTTGAATCAGGGGCTGTAGTGGAATAGATCAGAGGTTGATCAGTTGAATCAGGGGCTGTAGTGGAATAGATCAGAGGTTGATCAGTTGAATCAGGGGCTGTAGTGGAATAGATCAGAGGTTGATCAGTTGAATCAGGGGCTGTAGTGAATAAATCAGAGGTTGATCAGTTGAATCAGGGGCTGTAGTGGAATAGATCAGAGGTTGATCAGTTGAATCAGGGGCTGTAGTGGAATAGATCAGAGGTTGATCAGTTGAATCAGGGGCTGTAGTGGAATAGATCAGAGGTTGATCAGTTGAATCAGGGGCTGTAGTGGAATAGATCAGAGGTTGATCAGTTGAATCAGGGGGCTGTAGTGGAATAGATCAGAGGTTGATCAGTTGAATCAGGGGGCTGTAGTGGAATAGATCAGAGGTTGATCAGTTGAATCAGGGGGCTGTAGTGGAATAGATCAGAGGTTGATCAGTTGAATCAGGGGCTGTAGTGGAATAGATCAGAGGTTGATCAGTTGAATCAGGGGCTGTAGTGGAATAGATCAGAGGTTGATCAGTTGAATCAGGGGGCTGTAGTGGAATAGATCAGAGGTTGATCAGTTGAATCAGGGGCTGTAGTGGAATAGATCAGAGGTTGATCAGTTGAATCAGGGGGCTGTAGTGAATAGATCAGAGGTTGATCAGTTGAATCAGGGGCTGTAGTGGAATAGATCAGAGGTTGATCAGTTGAATCAGGGGCTGTAGTGGGGGGCCAATAGATCAGAGGTTGATCAGTTGAATCAGGGGGCTGTAGTGGAATAGATCAGAGGTTGATCAGTTGAATCAGGGGGCTGTAGTGGAATAGATCAGAGGTTGATCAGTTGAATCAGGGGCTGTAGTGGAATAGATCAGAGGTTGATCAGTTGAATCAGGGGCTGTAGTGGAATAGATCAGAGGTTGATCAGTTGAATCAGGGGCTGTTGTAGTGGAATAGATCAGAGGTTGATCAGTTGAATCAGGGGGCTGTAGTGGAACAGATCAGAGGCTGATCAGTTGAATCAGGGGCTGTAGTGGAATAGATCAGAGGTTGATCAGTTGAATCAGGGGCTGTAGTGGAATAGATCAGAGGTTGATCA